>NC_052102.1:5325473-5349380 GCF_012273895.1 Zerene cesonia | reverse complement strand
TGCACTGATACTGTTAGAACGTATGTTGTTTGTGATCTTTTCCGCTTTATTAAACATGAAGGTAATAAAGTTTCACTAACACATTGACCCAATAAGTAAGAAAATATCAATCACGATAATACTTTCTGTGAAAAGACGCTATTTCCTCCGTGCGTGCATTCATTATAAATGCATGTGTACATAAGTAAACGAATGATTAATCGGTACACAATCATGTTAACGGATAACTAATTTATTCATTCAGGAAAGCAGTGGTAGTAGAGTGTGGTATGGCATTTGTTCGGCGGAAGGTCAGCTCGTTGATTAGTCGAGCGCCGGTAAAGGCCGACCACATTGCGCGTTTGTGCACCCGAACGCTGTTTATAATGCAGATATGTGTTTGCCCAATCGCTGCACGCTACGTTGGCTATATGGCATAGCTAATGCGGCTGGAGTCTCTTTGCATACGCAAATATAGGGCGGGCAGTCCAGCCCTGATTAAGCGGTGCGCTGGCGGTGACATTGGATTCATTCCTGTTTTAGGAACTGACATTTCACTTGATTACTTTTCCAGAATGTGTTTTAGCAATTTGTAACAAATGAGTACGTGTTTCAATTTCGTAGATGAGAATCTGTAAGATAAAATTTTCATTAAATGTTTTGATGTAGGATCGCATAACACTGAATCTACTACGATTTGACCATATCTATTGTAGAACAAAGCTGATTATTGATGGTATCATCATTATGTGTAAGTTTACAAAGGAACGTGGCGCAGTTACCTACTATTGATGTGATAATTGACGAATTCCACAAGGAAATGACTAGAATATCCGTAGCATTATTTACCATTAATACCATCTACTTGGCAGATCAGGCTTGGTGTGCGCTGTCAATTTCAAGTTCATACAATATTTAATGGTGTGTACTGTATATCTCAAATTAGGCCAACATCGCGCGTGCATCTGAACATATTAACCATTAATGGACAGTAAGTTCGATTTAGTCGAGTAAGTACATATTATATATACCTATATGAAGTCACATGATCATATATTATCGGTCGCTAATATTTTCCTACTTTATACTGCAAGTGGAACAATTGAAAGTTTTGAATGAAATCTTATCTAGTGTACGTGAAAGATGTTATAGGTATTAATAATGTATTAGTTTATAAATTATTCTGGAATAGGCCTTGACATATTATAAGCGGATATAAAGTATTAGAGTGTGGGCGTTTGCCATCCAGCGAAGTTACTTTACGGACGAATGGTCAAAGTATCCGACATAAACCTATTTTGTTCTCTTCTTATATTGGATATACGCTCCCTTCTTCGTCCGCGGACGTTCGTTGTCCTTTTTACAGGGCTGTAAGTTGGAAGAAAATAGTGTGATATAAATAATTACTGCATGTAATACATTTTCTAATTGTAATAAATAACAACGTGTCCTAAACCATCCAAGGTTTTACAACCTTATATCATATTGCTTGATTGGTCTGTGTGTTGTTATTAATTTAGTACCTTTTTTTTCAGCCGTAATAATTGTAAATTCGAATGTGTATTTAACTCGCTATAGCTCAATCGTGGTTCACCCAGCTCAGTTTCTTCCAGATTATAAATTTAAAACAAGCTTAATTATAAGTTTCGTCCACAACGGCATTTTCTATGTACTAAATATAACAAATATTTGCACAATAAATCTTCCACATTAATATCAGTAACGGTTTCTTTAAATTTTCACCTACACGCGTTGCAGCCCTGGTCTAGAGCGGAGTACTGTGAGGAAGTTTTGTTGGGAATTATGTTGGTACGTGCCAAAGCCATTATTGCTGCGAGAAAAGTTCATCAATTTCATTTCTATCTTCGTATATACTATAAATACGTAACGAGTACTTAATCTTCTCTGTAGATTATTAAAAAAATGCGAAAATAATATATTCATTGCATTTTAATATAAATATTGATTATAATTATTGTTTTTTGATATTTACGTTATTGTTAAAAAAGATCGAATTGCGTCGATCGAATTATCTTATTTTAAACCATGAACCTTCGAATAAATAATTATATAACTTTTTATCTCCATTATTTATTACTCTATGAAGGTGCTCCACTATATTACAACTTATATGATGGCAACAACAAAGAGTAAATAAAATAATAAATTTTTGGGATTTATGAAAAGATGTCATTTCGATGCTTAAATTTAGCTCATAGAATAGGTAATTAGAAAAATCTGCTATTTTGAACAATTTTAATTCGACTATTTATTTTATACTTTCGGAGTATTTTAAAAAAGTAGAATAATATAAAATTTGTGAATTGTATTCGCAAATAAGAATTTAGTTTTTTATGAAAGCAAATATATTAAAAGCTATAAATTTTCTCGATGAAACCGATACGCAACAATGCGATAAGCATAACTCACGCTATCAGATGTGATTTTCTAATTGTTTATGCGCATCTATAACAATATTGTAGCAAAAAGTCAAGTTCCTTTACATCATTATGTGGGATTCAAATTGCGGTATTTTTGTTAGTAGGTAATTACTGGTATTTAAATGGATAAAATTTTCTTTATGTACGTTATGTAGTACCGACACTAAAGTTTTAATTGAGATGACTTCGCGTACATTGCATTGGAAGATTTGACCAATTGGTATTGAGAGCGTCCATTAGCTAAGGTTGGGGCTTTCAGGTGATAGGCGCTAGTCGCAACTTTACCGAGTGAAGACCTCCTGGGGAGGCCAACTAACAGACCTTGACTGATGCCTGCCAACAATCCACGTACCATTCCTCCGGTAATAGAGCTCATAATTGTTTATCTCGTATGTAATGCTAAGTTGGCCGACTGCCACCCTCTGGACGTTAGACCGGCCGTCATTATGTGTCATTAGTTTTGCGACGTTGACCAAATGACTGGTCTGTGATATCGAATGACTCATTCGGCTCGTGATTAGTCTCTGTGATTTTCTAAACTAACCCTATAAATGTCATTTTAACTAGTGTTAGGTAGAGAACGTATAAATTTTACATATATGAACTTTTCTTCCTGGTAGATATTGTCAAATTTTAGTTTCGTGTAGGCTTCATGAATGTAAAACAACAAATAGTACATAAAATAACCAAAAAATGATAGAAATGGTTACCGGTAGGAGGGGGGTTAAACCTCCTGAGCCCCTTGGCTACGCTCATGAGTTTTTGAATACATAATTTACTTATTTTAATCTAATTTTAAGGCTACGTAATCTTCTGCTAGTGTAATTTCATACGAAATAAAATTTATCTATTATGGCCTTTGGAAAAATTATGGGACATAGTAGTATCTACATTATACATCTATATATGGATTAGTTCACAATATTCATAGCAATGTTGTCTGGTCTAATTGGGTTGAACGAATTTACGATCCCCGCTCTGTTTGTACGAACGATCTGCCGTCCTAATTATACCATAAATTTCAATAAGCAACATACTTGACGTGTTATTGGAAATGTGCCATAATAGTAACAGTATATATTGCAATTAGATTGTGTAATGAAAACGCTTTGGGAATACCTAGGGTAATTTACTGGAATAATATTTAGAACATTAAATGCAACGTTATTTTATGGTTATGTTTTTAACTTTTAAAAATATGTTTTTGTGACTAGCAATTGTTTATTTATTACTATAAAAGTATACTTACTTATTATAGTGGCGCAGTGACCCAAAGTCAGTCTTGACCTCCGACAATAAGAGCCTCCATTTGATCCTATCCTGCGCTACCTCTTGCAGTTTTCAGTCTGGATGGAGTGAGTCTTTTCTTACTTCGTCTTTCCATCTGTATCTAGGACGTCCGACCGGTCCACGACCGGATGGCCATTCTACATGGTCCAGCCAGCGGAGTTAGCGTGATTTTATCTCACCGATGATGTTGGGCTCAGCCGTCAAAAGTTCCAGTTCTCAGTTTTTTCTTCTCCTCCAAATTCCGTCTTCTGTCATCACTGGCCCAAACATTTATCATAAAATCCTCCTTTCAGTCACTAGGAGCTTGTGTTCTGCTTTCTGTGTTAGTGTCCATGTTTCACAGCCGTACATTAATATAGGTCTTAAAATAGTTTTATAAATGAGGATTTTTGTGCGTATGCTGAGAATTCTGGACACTAGTATTTTTTGCAAAGCTACACTACAACGGTTTATAAAAGTATGATAGAGTCAAAATGAATTTTACGATGGTATTCTTTAGAATTAATTATTGATATTTAATGTGGTATATTTTTTATTTAATTGAACATAAGATAAGACGTCGTAAAGTTATTACCTACACACATTTATACGCTCAATAACTTGGTGGTGATAATTTTAGAGAAATAATTTAAGATATAGTATTATAAGAAACTCATTTCCGGCAAATATAATCGCCAAGTCGTAATTTATATTGTCTGCTGCAGAGGCGAGTCCCGTTGCACATTCATTTATTTTATGTGCCATTTACAATTGTCGGTCGATGGTCAAGGGAGCGGGTGAGCGATGGAGGCTCAACGGGAAGAGGGGGGCTCCTGGACGACGTTGCCTTCGCGTTATAAAATGGAGCGGTCATCTGCAAAGTCCGTAATGGGATTTCTTAATAGGTCTCAGGCGGAAAGTATATAGCTTATAAATCGAGCGATGGGATGTCAAGTGGCTGAGTTCTATAACGCTCATACAAACCTTTACATAATGCAGGTAGAGTGTTTTTATTTCAGTGCTAAATTTTACTTATGTCTTTGTGTTTTCGACCAATTTTGTGTTTACTGTCTTGGATTGGCCATTTCGTTTATAACTTAAACCTCGGTAGTAAAAAGATGTTTGATTGTTTGAAATGGCAAACGAATAATTGACCACAACATATATGAAAAAATATAGGTCTTCAACTTGATTTAATGTGTGAAGAGAATATACCTAACTGTTATAAAATATGTAGCATAATTCCTTACATTAGGTTATTGCTATACAAATATCCGAAACAACTAATTCTGTCGTCGCTGCATTATTCTCATGAAAGTCGAACGGGCGGCAGCTAAGAGCCTGAGTGCCTCTGTATTCTTTTGTTTTTTAATTATAAAGCCAGTGAGGCGGGGAGGCACCCCCGGCTAAGTTTTGTGGAGGCGCTTTCTTGTTAAGCGCGCCGGGCACTCGCCATCTACGTGGCTCGCTCGGCCATTCATTTCGTAGCAACTTATAACCTGACCCGCGTACTTATGAGCGTCGCCAATAAATATAGCAATGACCGAAGGCGAGCGCGGCGGTCCCTGTCGTGCGGTGGAGCGTCGCGACGGCGGGAGCGGGACGGCGCGTGGCCGAAGCTCGCGGGCAGGCATTGTTAGCTAAATATCTCTAGGTGGTCAGTCGGGCGGGGGTCGGGCGCTAGAAGACGGGTGGGCGGCGGACGTGCCGGCCCGGCGCCGCCGATGTATTGAGCGCGTATTGCAGACGCGGTCACGCGCTGCAATATTGCGTTCGCTCTGTGATATTGCCCCTCAGTAACTCAATTTGATAAATTGTGCAAAGTTCGCCAGCTCCGTATTGCTACTGGTACGATCGACACGTTTCTAGTCCCAGATGTAATGAAATTTCTTGTTATATTAGAAGACTTTGTAACTTTCTCAGATTGCATTCGGAAGACATTGATTCAGTTCCTTTAAATAACTAGAATTAAACTCATAACAAAATCTAACACAGTAAGTTATAATCAATATATTTAAAAGCGGAGAATTCATTAATAATTCTGCTACTTACAATATATGTTATTTGACAACCTACATACATCACTATATAGTATAAAACAAAGTCGCTTTCTCTGCCTCTACGTATGCTTAAATGTTTAAAACTACGCAACGGATTATGATGGGTTTTTTTATTAGATTGAGTGATCAAGAGGAAGGTTTATATGTATATTAACATCTATTAATCTACCCCAAATTTAATGTGTGCGAAGCCACGGATAAAAGCAAGTAATTTATATTGTATGTACGAGTACAAGTTTTTTACGCTATAGAAGTATAAAATCTTATTCAAATTGAATAATACTTATGTAGCTTTCTGTTCTGTAGGTACTCATTGTCAACTATTTTAAAATATTTCACAAATCTAAAAAATGTATAAGAGAAATCTTAATACGAATGCAAATTAATGTTTCAGAGTATATATCAGATTATTGGTTATACACAGTGCGATAACATTCGTTAATTGCTTATTTTGTGAATAAGCAATAAAGTATTTGATTTATAAGTTATTATCGCATGATTACATGCTTCAAGTAACACAATATAAATGAGTTCTTGTAACAGTATCAAGCTATCGAATAAAAACTAGAAAGTAAGTACCTGTACATATTAATAAACTGTAAAAGAACTGTTAAAAAAGTAAACATTTCAATCGTTTCCGTATTAATTGTTTTCACAACCACGCGAATGGATTAAAAGAAAAATATGTCAATAAAAGATATGAAATAATTGTACGTGGCGATTTTTCGTAATTGGTAATTTCAGTATCAGTTTCCTTAATTTTGAAATAAGAGCAACAATTTTTGTATTTATATTTAATTCACTCTTGCGAAAGTTATTTCGCTTTTAACATGAAAAGAAGTTGACGTTTGATATGCTGAGATTCTAAGGACGTGTTCACGTTGTATGTATAATTTTTCCGACTCGAATTTTGTGTTATTCGAAATATGAGTTAAATATTTTCGTAATATTCACAATAGATAGATATGTATGTCGCCGTAAGATTGTAAAAGGTTAGATTTAAATACAATTCGCGACGTTGCTAACTATCGAAAAAAATTAAGGTTATTATAACAATAAAGGTACACAACAAATTACTGTGTATAGTGTTTTATTATTCACTGTTGCTCAATATATTCATTCATCAAAGTTTAGTAACCTACAATAGCGAGAGTTGTTAAAACAGATAAATATTTTTTTCAATACAGAATTCGGAAACGCTTAATCGTTTAATGGAGGACTTTCTGGTATCAATGCAATACATACTACTGAAACAGTGAGAGTTAAGAAGACTAGTACGCTCGCCCAGTACCTAGGGCGACAGTCGACCCAACGCAGCCTGTGATGTTCGGCCGCTGCGTGTGACCGCGGCTTCAGGGTCGGGAAAATGATTTATATTGTTTGTGTAGCAGCAACTTGGGCGAGGGGGAAGCGGGCCGGTTGCTTTCTCAAGCAGATCCAGTCCACTGCAGATATGGGCGAGTATTATTATTGATCCGGCTCGGGCGGTCGGCGGTCGGCATTTCCTACCGCTCATACTCGGGGGGGAGGGGGCGCGGGCCCACTCCCGACATATTTATTGAGGCGCGCGGGAAGGGTACGATGCGGGAACGTATGGACGTAGAACTTATTATAACGCAGGCCACCTCACGTTGCACTAACCTTTAATGAAAGACGGGGCGCGCGGGTCGGGAGACGTGACTCACTCCCTCACCCAATCCCGGCTCGTTATGATATTATATCATGTTATATCAGCCAATAGCAAGCTGTTATGATATTGTAGGCGGGCGATAAATGCAAGCTTCAGTTTTTCCTCGTAGGGCGGGCGGGCTTATAATATTTCGTTATGAATATAATAGGGTGCGAAGTTTGTTCGTTTGCTCCAATCGTAGCCCTTGTCTTGGGAAATATTATTTATTGTGCTATAGATAGATGATTAGGTATTAAAATATTGTTGCTTTAATAAACTTTCAATGCGAGATTAAGTGTGAACAAATAAAATAAAGTGAGAAAGATACCTGACGTTTTTGTTATGTTGATAAATTTGATAACAATGTCGTTTACTGAAATGAATATAAGTATTATATTGTATGTTGCCAATTTTAAAACTATAAATTTGTTAACAGTTATTGTGAGGGAAATTAATTCTATAAATGTATGTGTAGAATTTAATGCCGTCCTTGTTCGACGAATGAGTTGATAATAAAATGATAATAAACAAGCGCCTTTGTAACAAACTATAACAGATCGGTAATTGCTTCCACGATGCCTCCTCGCGTTATTACGCCTTTTACGACGCCGTATGGGGTGAATAAAACATTTTTACGAGCAGCCATGGCTGTTATAATACATAAAACCATGTACACTATGTATCAACACAGGTAATAAATTTTTGTAACTTAGGTACCAATATAGTCGGAATTCGTAGGTGCCAATTGTGAAACGTAACATATGTGTGTGCAATCGAAATACATATATCAACTAGTATCTTGGGTTATGTTTATGATAGAAGATTGAGCGTTCCTTAATTTATAAGATAACATTAAACAAACCTATATGGTATGCCTGAATAAAATTTTGATCTACGTCCTTCTATCGTATCAAGATGTTCAAGATATATTATAAAATTTCAAGTAATGAGTATCCTGTCAAGTAATGAGTTACACCAGGCTAGTTTTATAGGTTAGTATAGTAAGCTAGGGTTCGAAAGCTAGCATACTAGTTCTACTAGCTTTGTTTAGACAGAACTAACATGTGCTAAGCCAAGTCAGGAAGGCATGATAGTTTACAAGAAAACAAGCTTACTGTTCTATCTTGAAAAACTAGCCTAATGCGTCCCGGGCATTATGTGATGGTCTACTATCATCATGTTTTCAATTATTTTAAGCAAACTATATTAAATTCTAGAATCAATGAGGTTGAACTTTGGATTAAGATAATTAAATAAAGTAGTGAATTCGGGAAAGATATAAGTCCCTCGAGGCTATGCGGGGCGGACACATGGCCCCGGTCACTCCGATAGATTACGTCATAGCGTAATGCTATCCAGAGAGAAAAACAATTATAGTAACAAAATGAATAAAGTATCAGTGACGTGTCTCGCTAGCCGTTTTATGGGAAGCGGCTTTCCTTTGTCGTCCGGCGTTCACGATACATCGATATTCGTACGTATGGATACTTATTTTTTATTTTTTTACTCTGGGGACACTTTTTCGACCCTCGTCCGAGCGGCCTCTTTGAAAAGTGGACATCGGAACGCGAGGGAAGGAGCCCCCGAGGACACTGAACAGAAAATGCGTTGTAAACATTGCGACTACATTCAATTTCCCGTCATTTTTCAAACTGATAAATAATTCTGTCATCGCAGCCTCGGACAGGGGTCGCTATGAAGTGATTGTCGACGGACGGCAGCCGTAAAAAATAGCGGACGATGAGAATCGGCCTCAATTTCTTCGCTGTATGTGTGCGATAAATTTCTTTTTTATTATCAGATATCGAGGGACTACGGAATCGAATAAAGCGCTCATATTTAATTCATAAGATACCGGCCATATACTACTTACGGTATACTATTTTATTTAAGATGTTAGAAGATTACGAACGCTCTTGTTACGTGCTCATGAATGGATTTCATTCTGAATATATTAAACTTTAATGGTAGGGTAAAGTAGTTTAATATTTTTATAAAACACACGATACAGCGCTATATTTATTTAATATTAATAATGTAGTGAATTAATAATAGCACCTACCGCTAGTGTTGGTGTTCCGTTTAAGATAATCCGATAGATTATAGTAACACAGGTAAAAGTAAACTATAAAGGATAAACTGGAGAAGAATTAAAACCCAGGCAAATAGGAAGGCACATATAAATGACTTATTTAAACGTGAACTTTCAATATAGAAAGTGTTCAACTTATATTAGGAAATTCTTTCTAGGTAGTTCTAATATACAAAAGACGTGGCGCATTTTTCTCATAGCTTAATCATTACAAAATATTCATGTATTTCTACCACTAGTGTTATAAAAGAACAATGTTCAAGTTTTGCTCTAAATATCAGAATCTTCTTGTCTTTTCGATCTATTCATATTTCCACTGAATAAATCATAGATGAGGCTTACAAAATAACAACACCATAAATCACTAACAAACACAACTCTCTTACACTTATTTATTAACAGTAATAAAGAGGATATCTTAATTGATTATCTAGAATACAGCTATTATGCAGAGAAAGTTACCTACCGTTTTCGCTTTTGGGGTTGCAATTTTTCGATTCTTTTTACGGCGATAATAATTTATTTTTCTTAGTAATACGGATCAAATCGCTCAACAGCAATATTTATTTTTTATACAGTTTTTGGCCCGAGATAAAAAATAATTCTATATTACTCGGTTAGCTTTCTTATGGTAAAAGAATTTTTAAACAATTTAGTTTTTAAATAATACAGCAGTTTTTGAATATGTATATTCATTAAATTCAAAAATTATTAGATGAAAGTAGAATATTGTATATTTTATTTCATAAAGCCTAGTTCTATGTTTTAAAAAATTTTACAAGTTTCAAGAAGAATGTTTTTTCAAAGCAATCGTCCATTAACAAATTAACTGATATATAACGTTTCAGAGAAAGATTAATTTCAATCCACTCGAAGATTTTAAATGTGGAATTGAATTCAATTAAGGAAACAATATATCAAGGAGCATTTTAGTGTCGGGCATTTCGCTGAAATTGTAAAATTTATTATGGCTGGGTTTATATCACGAGTGTCCGGCAGATGTGTTCAATACACTTTTGCAGAGTGCGGCAAGAACGCGGGCAGGGGTCACTCGCAGTATTAAATAACTCTCCGACAGCTAAATGAGTAGGGGACGCGGGTAATGTCCAGTGTAGCTATTCCGAATTATATTAGGCTAACAAAAGATCTCTAGTCCATATTGTGCGCTCTTTAATATTTTAATGGGTAACGCAATTTCAAATACAACTTATAAAAGACAACAGGATAAAGTTAAGTCCCCTGTGAGGTATGTGGCAGATGATGTATCTACTATTTCACTGATTTATGTTTACTGACTTTTTTGTGAGTCCCCACCGGGAATCCAATCTAGGACCTCTCGGTTCTATGCTAAGGCGATAAGCACTGTACCAAGGAGGCGGTCTGATACAAATCACTATAAAGAAGAAAAATAAAATGTGTTAGCCTTTTATTTAGTGAATTAGAGAAATCGTAAAATTAAATTTAAATCTGCTCATGTGTATATATTTCAACAGTCTATATGTTGATATTTGAAGGATTCATTCACTTTTTTTTTTCAACAGAATCGCTCTTGTGGTCTTATAGAACCCAACCACTCTACCGCCTCCATCACTGACTCTATGTCGAATGTCAAGACGTTTCAAATGTTTTCACTAGATGGCAGTTTTTATTAATATTAATTATTTACGCTTTATTTTATCAGCTTACTTAGAGCTTAATCGATCATTTCATTAGTAATAATCTTTTAGATAAGCAATGATGTATTTACTTCATTCTCTTCAATTACTATGATAATCATATTATAAAACGCAATTTTTATTTACAGTATTATAACTACAATAACAACAACTTCTACTAAACAGTCTTTATCAAAGTAGCTGTAAGTCTTTAAATAAGTAATACGTTCTGGTGTTTTATGCAGAACCATGCTAATCATAGGTTCATGCATATAAGCCGAAAATAACAAGAGATTTCTCGTAAATCCATGCGGCAATTGCAACGAACACGCCTGATAGGAACTCAGTTTATATTTTATTCATACATTGTATTGTTGGAATATCAATTGCCTCGCCCGGCGGTAGGTAAAGGGTACATTTCCAATCCGCACGGGATTCACTTAGATTTGAAGGAAAATAGATTTCGATTTCCAAAGCTGCGACAAAGCAATCCGATATATTTTTCAGACAGATATTGCTAGCGATTTCTTTTGAGCTTTGAAATATAAGGGAAGAAATCTAGGAAAATTCATTTTATTTTGTTAGCGATTTTGTAGCTTAGCAATGTTGTTGTTTGCAAACTTAGTGTTGCTATAAGTAGTGTGCGTTCTGGATATTATTATGAGGTTTCAGTTTATGTTTTTCTTAAGAATTTATGCCTTTTGCCTATTATCCAGATATAATATAGAAATAGTTTTTATAACCTTCCATTATAATACAATTTTCTAATCATGTAAGTACAAGAATACATGTTCAACAAGATTTAATAACTTTTTCTAATTTTTAGAATTGTCTGTGTTATTTATATTATTATTCCTAAATAAATATAGCCTGTTCAGGTTTCACATTAATAAAAGTGGATAATTAACTAAAAGAAAAATTTCATCAATGACTTCATAATTTAGTATGGATTTCAATATGAAAACAAGTTTTTGGTTTATTTAGATTATAAAAAAATTATTTTATATAAGGCATTTTGAGATAATGTTATAACGTAGAAACGTTATTTGTCCTAGGCAACCTATTGGGTGTTCTTGATTGTATAAATATAAGCAATTAGAAAAAATTATAACGGAATGCCAATTATATATCTATAATAAAACTTAGTAACAAAGGTACTTCATACGACAAATACAAATATTAGGAGCACTTCAGTAGGAGATGGGTTATTTCCAATTTTTTAATTTTCGAGCCAGACAATACATTGAAGGAAAACGTAAAGGAAAACATTAAAAGGGGAGACACCGACCCCTTTCGGAGGTGATTAATTTATAATTGTCTTTGCGCTGGAAAACATTTTTATTTGGGAAATAATAAAAGTTCCCTTCGTTTAAGCGGGTTGTTCAGTTAATTATTGTAGATACGTAACGTAAAGGCTAAAGCAGAAATTATACATTTTTTGTTACCAGTGTTCGTTGTATATAGGGCCTGCAACGAACGCAAATAATGGAGTAGGATTAATTCTTATTTTTCTCATGAAAGGAGTTAGCATCGTTACAATAATTATAGGAATCACAGATTTTAAATTTTATCGAAAAGCACTAACATGAATAGAGTTATGAGTTTATAAATTCTGTTTTTATGGTACATTCTTTTGAGTGCAAGTTCCAAAACATTGCCAGGATTTGAAATAAGTTATGTACCGAACCCGTGAAAGTATCACTTGTGCAATATAAAAGTTAACGACACAAGAAAACGCGTTTTCCACAACATTAAAGATAACAACAATACGGGGGCGAGTGTAGAGCCTCCCGCGAGGGTGGCGGGCGGGGGTCGAGAAAAATTCAATATTAATATGAAGGAGGTGCGAGAGAGATGCTTCAGCTTTCTCGCTTTCGCGGCCAATGGCGACCCGCGCTGCCTCCACGATATGATGAATTTATGGATGTAATAAAAGCGAGGTGCGCGATTGGAGGAGCGGTCAGGGTATAGCATATTTTCTTTATTTTCATATTCCGAATATGAGCCTTAAGTCGTAGCAGATTTCTTATGTGTATACTAATGTTAGATTCGGTATATGCGACAGCTTCGTAGACGAAATCGAATAACAAGTAACATTAAGATTCAAGGAGGTTAGCGGTAAGGCCAGTAGAGGCACTCGTACAAAGGATCGTATCGTTGAGTTGATTGAGGCGTAAACGACGCTGGACCGCCGATTGAAGTTTCTTTCTTGATTTGCTGTTCGAGTGGCCAAAAAGGATGCTCTTATTTACATGAGCTAGGTTTTGGGAATTGTATTCGACTTTGTTTGTCACTACTTTAAATAATCTTGTCCGTAAAGAAACGGAACTAACGTTAGCCCTGACATTTTATTTTTAAACAATTAGAAATTTAAAAAAATAGCTCGTAATTTTGTCAATAAAATCAGTGGCATAAAAATATCAATCATTATAATTACGCGCCTTGGCAGTAAAATTTATTAACACACAATTAATTAATCCATAGATTATTCAGACATTCACTGATATACCAAACAAATTGTGTGCATTATGCGGTACTTATTGGACAAATAGCTATACTGAGGGAATTGATACCGTCAATATAATGCTCAGATGGAAAAGTGTTCAAAAGGCAATCCTGACAGCGGCAAAGACAACGCAGACAAAATAAATAGGAGGGCGGTAGAGTGCGGTGGAGCAGCCACGCGGAAGTATTGGGGATCTTCTGTGAGCGCAGTTTTGAAGTCCAATTATATAGGAGGTGATTCAGGTATTGTCAGTGACAGTGCCATCCGTTCGTCTAGTTCATTTAGATTTTCGATATCACGCTACATTTCATCGGTGATGTATTTAGAGCGTTTGATTCAAAATTGTTATACGATACATGCAGTTATTTGTATTGTATACGATATACCGAGTAACCGTCGTTACATTTTTGTAATACTAGTTGAAGTTCGTGGATTGCTTGATTTATCATTACAGATTTACAAAATTACTAGACAAAATTGAAGCTAGAATTATGTTTTATGCTGAAACGGTATTTTCAACGGACATTCTCAAAAACCGTGGGTTTTCGACCGATTAACGTGATCCTGCTATCTCTTCTTCCAGAAATTGGAGTGGTATTTCTTCTCTACCCGATGTCGGTGATTCTTTTTTTAAATATGTATTTTATCTTACATCATCATCATCATCATCATCAGCCCATATATGTTCCCACTGCTGGGACACAGGCCTCCTATGAGGGTTTAGGCCATAATCCACCACGCTGGCCAAGTGCGGGTTGGCAGATGTCACATGTCGTCGAACTTTTGATTCTTGGACATGCCGGTTTCCTCACGATATTTTCCTTCACCGTTTTAAGTTTATCTTACATATAAAAACAATATTTTTTCTAAAATACTATAGACAGCTGAATTTAAATTTTAATTAGTATTATTAAATATTCTCATCATATTTCTTATTTTTATTGCAATTGTATGTCAATAATGTTTTACTTTCACAGCATATATAACTGTTGAACTTGTATAACATCCTTAGGCAAATATTTAATATAATTTTATGTATCACTTAGATATAACAGAGATTAAAAGTTATATGACTTTAAAGGATAGATAAATAGGGAACTGGCGATAGTGACTACTTTTTCTAGTACAGCAGCACAAAGCAGAAGTTTTCCCACAGCGAGATTCTTTTTCTTTGTTTGCTGTATTTATTGTAAATCTACTCATACCGCCCGCCGCCCGTTAAAAGTATTCGAACATAAGTTTTGGCTCGAGCACCTACGAACGAGTATGTAACGGTGGTGGCTAACATTCTCAGGAAATTAATGTGAAATACTTACTGTTTTGGTTTAAAATGTGTTTTATATTTATGGCTTTTGTTTGTACAAAATAGACGCTATTAAAGTTCACTTTACACATTTTGAATTATTTGATAAATATCGTCATAATATCATAGAGTTATATTTTATATCATTCCAATATAACACAATAATAAACTTTTGGTATATGTATAGTGTAAAAATGTCATCTTGCATACAATTCTTAAAATCGAATTAGAATCTAAAGAACTGTATATTATTATCTGTCTATTAGCAAATAATATTTTAACATAATATATAAGACTGATGTCTAGTTCTCGAGATCAGCCTCACAAAAATGCAAAAACATTTCACGAAGACAATTGATACGAGTTAAAAATATTTACTCACCAATTTTGCTGGGAAAAATTGCAGAGAAATAGTAAAACAGCGCCACGAGAGCAGTACGTACGGTCTCGTTAATATGATTTGCTCACAACGGCTCCGTACGTCTCTCTGTTCGTGACATTTCCACCAACTTAATAAACCAGCTTGTTTTACTTATTTTTAACGAAATTCCAGAAGCAAGACAGGTGGAAAATGGTTGCTATGTGTTGCTATGTTATATATAACAAAAGACCGCGACATGTGTTGGAAAGGTGGCAGCAGGAATGATTAAAAATAAATGTTATTAAAGCAATGTAGTTTGTTTCGGTGGGTGTCCCTCTCACAATAATAATAACTAAAAAAACTAACTTCACATATTTGCTCGTCCTAATAAAACTTTAATTACATTTAGCATTTTAAATTGATGATACGAATAAATATCTTCGCTCATAGTGCATAATATGGCGAAAGAATGTTTGAAATCGTATAAGTATATCCTGAAATTAGCACGTTCAAACTAACAAACAAATCCTTCAGCTTTATATTATAAACTATGGATAAATTAATATAATTCGTGGTTAACCTGTAAAGGTCTCCTTATATTAAAGTTAGTAGATAAAGTTAAAAGTAAACCTAAATATTTAAAACCAATTCATCGCATGTAAATATTTAGCGTTGGTCAAGTCAGGAAAATCAGGTATGGACTTCGCATCGTTTTTTTATTCTATAAACGTCTAGCTGCTCATCCCAGCTTCACTCGTGGTACATTAATATAGCGTATGTTACCTAGTGAAGGTTTGAAATCGTCCCAGTAGTTTTTGTGTGAAAGCATTACAAACATACTTACATACAAATATTTTCTCTTAGTAATATTAGTATAGAGTGCCTCGAATATTAAAATTTCATATCCCCTAAGTCTAGCAAATATAAAAAAAAACTCTGCTACATATTATTTCTCGTAAGATAAAACATATGCAATATAAACAAGTTTAAGTTTGTAATTTTAATAATTATTCGTTTTATTTTGAGGCGGCTAGACTGAACCATTTTTGTGATTTTTAATATTGGACAGGTACCATTTTATTCTATTGTAAATGTAATAACAACAAAACAAAGTAACAAAACCTATAGTATACATTAGTAATTTGGAGGTTTTTTTAATATATATCGCTATACATAGATAGAATAACAATTCAAACATAGCTTATAGTCATAAATGTATTACGAAATAAAACAAAATCTCATTAAAGTCCGATGTGGCGTAGGAAGTACTACAGAAGACGTGTAGTGGGCAGCGGGGGGTGGTCAGTCTTAAAGGTGCGGGGACCCACCCGCCGAGGCTCTAGAGTCCAGAGGTATAGCCAAAGAGATTTTCATAATATAAAGTATTATTCTACGACACTAATTTATGTAAGTATAGCTTTGATATTCAATGTACGGTTGTGAAAGCGCCATCTAAAAATATCAGATTAGAAATTGTGTTATTTGAAGAATTTTCATAACGTTGAACGGAAAATGCCACTAATGCTAAAAGAAAACGTTACTATCTCCTACAATATTATTCCATCAAACGCACACACAAGCACAGCACTCCTCGGCGCGCACACATCGAGGCGGTATTATACGACCGGCCACCACTCTACTATGTCAATACAATACGCTCTATTCAGCTGGACTTAGATTATTTAGAAAGCACTTGTAACGCTCATATAAGAAGCGCCACGGAAGACGTTTTCGACGTCACAATGGCCGGTACGTGTCGGCCGGCGTTAAGGCGGGATACAGCGAGGAAGATTACGGTCCTAAAAAAACAGCGTCCAGTAGAGTATTTATCTCTCTAATATTCTTTCAACCGTTTCTTAAGTAGTCTTATTGATATTGAATTACACAAAGTAATTTAGATTTAATTTTATACACAATGTAACTTGATTATCGATTCAATATGCTTGATTTCTAATGGAGAATTCTTAACATATTATACATCCATTAATAACAGAAGGTTGTTTATACACCATTATATATGCTACGGTATTTCATAATACTTCCATTAGAGATTTTCGTAGAACCAAATGCATTAAACATGACAGGGAAAGACCATCACAGTCATATCGGCTACGGGAAGCGTGAGAGAGCGCGTTCGGCCTCGGATTATCTACGCGACCACGTAGCCCTTTGAGTTGCTACGCGCGTAGTAGTGTTAAGATTAAAATCTAAATGTATATGCTTAATCTATAGGGCAATATTTTTGGGGAAATGACTGTGTGGTCTGTTTTTTCATCTAATAAAACTAAGATTTCATGTCTGAAAAATTTTCAAATATTGTGTATATGTTGTTTAAAATAAATTGCGTTAATTTGAAAAGGGTATTTACCGTAAAGAGAGCCCGTGTGGGTTCCATAAGTTAAGCGAGTCGAGTTCAAAAGCGGATAGTTTTCAACTAAATCTTATCGCAACTTTAAGCTATAAAATTAATGGCCCTTTAAATTAATAAGTGTCAAAGTAGCTGAGACACTGCTCACATACGTCAGAAGGTTGTATGCGAGAGGCACCAGCTCGTGTGTGAGTACTTTCATAAATCTGTTCGGAGATATATGAGAGCGCAATTTCCGGTATCCGGCCATTAGCGCCGAGCTTTTATAAGCTTAAAGCTTAGGTTAAAGATTTTCTGGGTAGTTTAATGCGAATCTTGTAATAGGTACGATAAATTTTCTATAAAGTATGTGATTGCATATTAGAAGTCGATTTGGGAGCTCTTAATGTGTATAATTTGGCCTAATGTCTGTTTGCCTTGCTCTAGTTGATTTTGGTGGGCACTATCAATAAGTTTTATTCCATGGACACAAATAGATGTAGTGCTATATATGCTGGTCTACAAAATGTTTCATCAAGAGCAATTTCATCAACTTTAATGCTACATAAGCTAGCAAGTCTATTATGTAAATATATTATAACGTAAAATATCTTAATTAAAACATCAAAAATCAAAGTTAAAACGTCGTGAATGTACCCATGATTGTAACAATGTATACATTGCATTTTAAAAGTTTAATATTGGCGCTTTAATAATTGATAAAGTAATTGTAAAAATTAGAAACATTAGTTCCGCCTGTCGTGAATGCAATCACTATGACAGCGGCTCGCAGCTGCATCGCCCGTCCGCTGTCGCGTGGTGCTCAATAATGCAACAATGCGTCCATTGTATTGTTCCATTTCTTCATACAAAAAATATGTTAAGTGACTATCAACTGTGACGACATACGTATCGTTCATCTGCACCATTTTCTAATTTATTTAATTTATTAAAAACTATTTGTATTGAATATATATATGTAATAACGTCGCAAAATATGATATAATCAATAAGTTTTGTTAGTGTAAATGTAATTAACTGACTTTAATTAAGTCAATAAACTCAACAACAATATTTGAAAGCGATTAAAAAATGAATAGTATTTTATATCTGTCACGATGAAATCTTTTTTCAATTAAGGCAACAATCTTCATAAATCAATTTCCCCCCGAATTGAATGTCAATAAGTAGGGTCGGTCGTTAAATGACACGCTGTAAAATAAAACTTTCCGGAGGGCGCAAAGTTCTGGAGCAAAAAAGAATATTTACATTAATTCTCTTCATTATGTTTTAAAGAATAATCATGGGCACCGTTTCCTATTCCACTCTCTCGAATGAGTTTTTATTTGAATATTTTTTTCACCGTCTCTGGAGTTCGTCTTTGCGCTACAAAAGGAAGTTTTTATTAGCATCTTAATGATTTTACGGCAAGTCCCCGGTTACAACAGCCTTTATGTTGTCAGATTTTCTTAAGCATTCTGTAGACTTTTTTTTGCATCTTACATTATTAAAGTTTTCATTCCGTCGCTTAATGAAGCTCATTTCTTTTGTTCGTCCGAGCCTTGATTGCCTTTGTTTTGCATAAATGCAAGATTTCTATTGATTTCTTCTAGTAAATCGACTAAGTTAGAAATCTAAGACTTCGTATTTTAGAAAATGACTTCTTTATTTGATTTTGCTTTGAGTGTTCGCTTTTACAAAATGTTAAATATAATGAACTATGGAGATGATGATAACATATTTCTTATATAGTCTGAGAAATATATAGTGGATATTGAAATATTTTATAACTAAACTAGCTGCGCCCCGCGGTTTCACCCGCGTAAGTCCGTATCCCGTAGGAATATCGGGATAAAAAATAGATGTTGGCCGATTCTCAGACCTACCCAATATGTTTACCAAATTTCAGAGGAATCGGTCAAACCGTTTCGGAGGAGTATGGCAACGAAAACTGTGACACGAGAATTTTATTTTATAACTAAATTAATTTCTCAATGTATTTGTTGCATATAATTTGCAATATGGATGGTTACTTAAGGCAGATTTATAAAGAATCAGTAGATATCAACCCTCACTCTGCCATTAACTGCTTTTCCGGGTCTGCTTACGCACCACAAAATAATAATTGTCCGGAAAATCGGCGGAGCTGTATGTAATGTTATGAGAGGAAGGCCGTCGTTTCTCTCCGCTCGCAATTGAGTCCGAGATCTTGCTTTCTTTTTAATTTCCCTACGGTCTACTAATGAGCTCCCTGTGGGGGCTCCGCGCCGTTATCTATGATATTCTTGAGGTTGATGCTTATTGTGCGTGTCACTACTGACTTCCTTTTTTATTATCCTCTCGAACAATTCAGTGGTCGGCTAAATGAGTTCTTCTCATTTGCCTTGTTGTTTTTATTTCTCTTGGCGGCAGTTTGTCTTGTGTCAGGGCTTTATTTCTTTTAATTTAATCATTACGACCGAGAAATTGCTTATTTAAATAAAATTGACGATGTAACTGAATGTAGGCAACTCCACGCATATAATGCGTTGTAAGATTAATATATTTGAAGATTAGTAATAGTAAAGAAAGTAGCATAATATTTAATTTCAGAGTAATAGCTAAACTTAGTTTGGCTGCTATATCAGTTTTAATAAGAGACAAATCACATGACTCCGCCCATGTTTATCTATTAAAATGAGGGATTATTGTCAGCTTGAACGTTCACTAAATAAGCCGGTGTTATTTTCACTGGATTGTGCAATATTGTCACAATCCTTATAGTAGGGCAATTAGAGACGTGTTGTGCGTGTCGGCCACGTGTATAGGAAGCTTGTTCTAGGGGAACTGAAGGCCGGCGCACGCGACTCCGCCACATTACTCTTAATATTATCCAATGTTTATACTGGGCACGCAACGAGTATTAGTCCGTGACAGCGATATGTTTTATCAGAAACCCTATTTATGATTTTTTCTTGTGTAAGGATGAGTGTTTACTTTTCTAAAGCCTAAAAGAGTGTAAGTTAGTGAGTAAAATTTTAATACCGTATTACATTTTTATACCATTTACACCATATAATACCATTGTATTCAGTTTTCTTGTTCCCTTAATTTACCGTAAGGTGTACTTAACTCTGCTTTGAATTGACTTTAAGATTTATACGGATTTTAATTTTTATACGGAGTTCATCTTTTACCGTTATATAATACAAAAAGTATACAAATGGCTGACACTTTGAATTGTAAAGGTCTAAATAGATTAACGTAGAAATTCGAGATGTAATAAATGGAATGCAACATAAATGTTCGGGTATCGAGCAAATCTCCATTGAGGAATTCACTTCATTTAAATATCGCATTTTTCTTGAAGATTATACCGTACGACAGCTATAAAAGAAAACAGGAGGCCCGCCCCTCGATAATGCGACGGGCTCGAGGAATTTTTATTTCGTTCAAATCTCTCTTGACATAGGTATATTTTTGCAAGATCGCCTCGAGATTTTAATACCTGATTTTATTTAAATTCGTTTAGGCGGTGTGGGCGGCTGCACCCCAAGACATTTATCGCGAGTGAAGACGTGCTTGCATTTTTAAGGAGAATCATTTTCAGACTTGCCAGTTGTTGCGGGTTGGAGCCATTGATATTTATTTAAATGCAGATGGAAAGTATGGGAATAAATATGTTTTCGATAAACATATTATATTTCTAGTTACTCAGGTTAAGATAGCAAGAATAATTTTTTTTAAATAGCTACACAGCTTTTTGTATGTTTCCAGCAAATCATTCACTTAGTACGACGTATTACTATTATAGCTCTTGTCCCCTGCCCTTCGGAAGATGAAGCCCTACACTGAGGTGATCATTCTTCATTTGTCTTTTAGGCCCTAAAGGTTCGTCTGACCGAGGCAATGATATATCGATCGTTATTTAATCATACAAAATATTTTGGTATTGCCTTTGATATTTGAAAATAATACACAGAAGGCACAGAAAAATTACTATAATTATTCATCACGTTTCGCAACTAATTTAACCGACAAAATTTTCCTTCCCATTTATTTCCATCGTGTAAGATCTTTTCGTATGAGGCGAGTTCTGTGTTAATATATGTGCCCGGAATACCGTGGTCATATATTACGCCGACCTCTGCCGGACCGGACATAACAATCCTCGATTTGCTATAATATTGGTCTTGTGTCCCTCTCCGAGCGAGCGGTCAGCCTGTTAGAGGAAGCGAGCCAAGGAACGACGGCGGAAAACGCGGGGTGGCGGTGTACGTGCCGCGTATAATAAGCATTTCATGCACGGGGTGCGGGTGCGGGGATATGTAGGTACCATTTTCCGTAAGTCGTGTACCTAACCGGACCGTACATTATGGGCCGAGGGTCAGCGCCTCGTCGACTATCTCTGTCGCGCTTGTAGAACCTTCCGAGAATATTTCATGTGATATATCGTGGAGAACGTAACAATTTTTATTAGAAACATTTTGTTTCCTCTTAGTTTTATGTGGTATTTTTCAAAGGGAATTGTTTAGAAATGTAATAAACATCATGTTTCGGGCATGCTGTACGTTAAATGAAACATTTGTTTTGCAAATATAGGTTGTTTTAATAGCGGTCCCTGAATTCATCTCTATCTATAGTTTATATACGATGAGCCCATAAAACGGAACAATAAAAACCCAAAACAGCAATAAATTTGAGGCAATAGACGAAAAGGTTGGTGAGCGTCTTATCAATTCTTGCCACGCAAAGAACAAATCGAATAATATAAAACTTATGAATCAGCTTTATTTTACACTGTAATAAAACGTTGTAGATAATATAACCCGAAAATGTTCTAACAAAAACATCCATTTATTGAAGATGAAAATAAGTATGTTTACAAGTAATCAACACTTAGTGGACAGTTGTAGGAGGGTCGAAGGTAGGTAAAACAAATAATAAACAAGTCCAGTATGTCGTCCAAGGAGGGTTCCCCTAAAGGACAAGGAAATGCGGCTTTGTAGACACCACAATAGTTCTTTATGCATAAGTAATGCTGTCTAATTGAAACTGAATTAAGACGGTGACCAGTGCTTCGTAATTTGTATTAAAAGCCCACCTTAACAATGCTTAACTGTCAAACAGTGGTTGGTTAGAATTTCCTGCAATCTTGAAGGAACAGAAGGATATCGCAAATAAAACACAGTTGTTAATAATTCCGGATTGCGGTCCGGTGCACTTACGACGCCGATTCATTATCGTTACCGTCTTGGCCGACGGAGATATACGGTATAGCCCACTGATTGACCCTACGTTAAAATTACATACTAATTGTGCCAGAGTCAAGGAATTGCTTTCTTTTGTTATTTTTTTTTCTTACATTATCAAAAAGGCCTAAGAAACTGCAGTAGCTTTTAATTACCAGGGAATATAACATGGTTTTAATTATTGAAAGATACTTATATACCTTTTTGTAATTTGAAAACCTTGACTATAGCAAAATTTTCATTAACAGAGCCTTGAGAGAGAAACATAATATCTAATAAATAAAAGTTTTGGTTGCTATGGAATTAAGTTAAGTGTACCTTAGTATATGTGTAAGTAGTTGGGAAGATTTAATAGTTTCTTTGATTCGTTAGTTAATTTTAAAGGGGCTCCGGGCAAGTGTCGCAGCGGTCGCCGGAGGGTCGAATAAATATGTCCCAAAGAGTTAAGTGCGGGAGAAGTGTGGAGCGGAGACCGCGTCCGACGTTTGCTCTTCTACTAGTGTTGTTGCACCACTTATTACACACAAAGTTCCGTTAAAGTTTTCTCCGACACTCGAGTGAGTTTAATTTACTCGATAGTGTAAATAAAGCAGGCGGTGTGGGAAGTTTTGCGACGATGTAGCCCCTGGGCCCCGACGCCGTGCGGTCGAGTGATAATAACGTGCCTTCGTCCGTGACTTCCTTATTAATCGAGAACGACAAATTTTAACGACAAGAATTAATGAATCTCGTTACATGGGTTAATCCCTCGCTCGTAAAGCGTGTGCTCGGCAGTTAAGGTGTTCGGGGCGGGTGGATGCCACACACCTTCCTACCTCGCTGCCTCTTTTATCTTGTCACCTTACCTATTATTACGGGCTATTAATACTTAAATTGTTTCAGCTAATACGCTTTTTAAGCTATATTGAGTAGCTTTTTTAACCTTAATTTTTAGTTTTATAGCATTGAAATGCTTTATAAATGAGAAATTTTGAAAGAATAGAAAAAATTTGAT
>NC_052102.1:5257422-5324473 GCF_012273895.1 Zerene cesonia | reverse complement strand
TCAATTGTTTCACGAGTCTGATAAATAAATTAATGAATAGCAAGCTGAGAAGTTGAATTGTTTATATTATTACCAAATCTATCAGCGATTAAGAATTCAATGGTATCGAATACGCAGATCTCGACCAGATGTTTCAACGTCGAATAATTTGGTCTGCAGTAAATCTTATTTGAAATAAAGTATTCGTGTATTATAAACACTGAATCTGGGTAAACATATAGACAGGTAAATCAGAACCCCGAATGACTAACTATAATATAAATATCTGAAATAGAAAATTAGCAATAGCGTCTGGAATCGTACAATCTTTCGATAGTTTCCACAAAGCTCAGAATTTTAAAATGATCCGGTAAAGATCGTAAAATATTCGATAAACAGGGCGGGTATGTTTGCTTTCGCCAAGTTTAACATTGCTATTAAACAGTCATGAAATGGACAGAAATAATCGGGCCGATCCGTTATATCGCGTCATTCGTATGATGTCGGCGTGCGCGCACATTGCGATCGCACTCACGGCCTATTGCCATGCTAGTCTCCTCTCCCCGTTTTCCTACTTTGCCATTCACTCGATCGTTAATTCATTTAACATTACTTCATTACATTTGGCAAAAGGTAGTTTTAAATTAATTACCATGTCGATTGCTGTAGCGATCGTGCGTTTGGCATGCACGATGTCATGCATTGTATGTTGTGATAATGTGATGTGGCGTGACGGCGCGGCAAGTTGTGTAGGAAGCTCTCAGTGCGAAAGCTCGATGCGCGTGCGCAGCCCCAGAACTGCAGACGGTGTTTTTGTGAGTCGCGTCGCGCGCCGACCGACCTTACATTGAGGGATTGGCCGAGTCACTCATTCTATACTCAGAACTAGAACGTTTAGTCTTCACCGCATTTTTTAGAGCTATAATAACATACTCAGAATTAATATTTAAACCTTTTTTTGTCTTGTACAATTTATTAAGTTGACTTCTAATGTATGCAATATCTTGAATGGTCTGCATGTGAAAATATATAAAAAGGCTCGCTAATTTTGTTGCATAAAAAATTTAATCGTATGGTTACGTACAATATGAACGTTGGTACATTAGCAATTTGCAAGTAATATTAGTCATGCAGAACAAATATCCTCATAAGGTTATGTAACTATCATATTATGAAGCACATTTGATACGACGCAGACACAGCCGGCAGTTCAGAGCCTCCCGTGGCGAAGTCCCGGCGACGCAACTTTTTACCCACACATGCCCGGCTCGTGTCTTTTTCGCTCTTGCCGATCGGAATTCGTTGAGAGATCGCCGCTGCCGGTGGCAGACGTCTTGTGACATGTCAGCCACTGTACGTGCATTGCGTACGCAGCAATTAGCCAGTCATCTCAGCCTACCGCTCGCCCGGAATCTCCCCTGTTACATACGGATTCTGAGGAGCGCTGTCTTCATTCAAGGAACGACCGTAAAATGATTGAACAGAGGTAATGTGTTAGTAATTGCCAAAAAAGGCAATCTGATCAGTTTTTATAGGTACAAGGATATTGCTCAATTTAGTTGCAATTTAACGTAAGGGTTCTATTTCTTTTGGTTGTTTAATTCGATGATAATGTACACATATCCCGATAAATTATACGAATAAACAATTTCTCTTTATTAAAATAATACCTATATGAATATACAGGTACAAACTTCAAAAACTGATATTTTGATTGATCTTGGCATTTTTTTATTAAAATTGAAAATGACATTCACAAAATACATTCGCGTTACAAGTACAAAATTACTTAATTTAAAGTAATGTATATTTAGATATGAAAATAATTATCTATGCAAAATTCACATACTAGGTTTGTTAATAAGCATCCTACAATTTTCATTAAAGATATTGAACAATATATTTTCAATAACATACCAGACTTATTTTATACTATTAATAATGTAATAGCTAAATAAAAAATTATACATTTTCTTTTTGTTTAATTAACTTAAATTGAAAAAGAAATTAACATTATTTAGGACATACTATACTAGTATGTATTTGAGAAATAGTAAGAAGCTATTTTTTGGTATTCTAAGCAAGGTTTCGATTATTTTTTTTATGAGTAAATTTGCATCAAAAACATGTAATCATATTATAAATATATCTGATACCAGATTTTCGCTTAGTAAAGGGAAAAAGCAGTCTCGGGTTTTCCGTATACAATGTCCGTGGAATTTACGGGATAACAATTATTCTGTCCTTTACAAATTTCATCCAAATCGGTTCAGTGGCTAAGTCGTGAAGATAAGACAGACAGACAAATAATAGTATTAGTAACAACAAACAGTACAAATAATAATATAATATTAGTTTATATTATAATATTAGTATTAGAGCATAATTTTTAAACTATTTACTTATAAGTAGTATATATATAACAGTGACTGTGGAAAACTGCTTGAATACAATGCTATTACAAAAATAATATTTTCACATTGCGTCAAAAGGTTATATTTCAAAATCTGATTATATATAATAATATAAATTCATTATTGAAATTTCTGAAGTCGTGGGATGGCTGTCTCCAGCAGTGCCAATCTCTGCAAATATAAACACTATTTCATGGTACATAATACTTATGCAATACTTACATTCAAAACGGGCAATAAATCGTCTCTACTTGAATTGTAAATGACCAAATATTATTTATTAGTCAAAAACTGAGGCGAACATTTACACAGGAACAGAATTTCGTTAAAGTTTACGCAGTAAATTGTAAGTATAATATTGTGGCAATTATGGTAAAGGCTGGTGAAGGTGTCGCGATCGCAGCTACACGTGTTACCGACCACTTGCATAATGCTTTTAGGGCTACCTGTGCTCTCTGCTCTTATAATCGTATCCCACATTCATTGTAGCAGTAATTTTGAGCTTTTTTGTGTTATTGAAAAGGTAAAGTCCTTATACTTTGTCAATTAGTTGAAATGTGTAATGGTTATGAGATAATTTGCATTCGCTGACCAACGATTTAATGTTGGTAAGGCTGTTTATCTCCATTTCCTATTACATCTCCTGTGCAATTAATACGGACACTAAATATTTATGTGACTTTATAGTTATGAATGTTACTAAAAACGAAATATCCTATTAAAATACAGTATGAACACAGAACACGAGATACAATTTGGGTTGAACAATGTAAAATGTGTTTTGAAGACGAAACAACAGGTTTATAAGTCTAAACGAAACGGATAATAATGCTCAATACAAGGTGTCATTAATATTTATCTCGCTGTTTCCAAAGCAAAATATGACGGAATATTTCTTCAGCTCCTGCATAATGTATCCATATAAATTATTAAAAATAGAGAAATTAGCAAACGAATGCCCCGGTGGCAGCCCTTCCCAACAACAGAAAGAGAAGCCGCTTGCTCCTCCATTGAATCAAATTCATATATTTTGAGATTCAGTCGCCAATTTTATTTGTACCGTTAGCACAAAACGTTCCAATAAAGTTCATGCAGTGCGAGTAAAACTCGATGCATAATTAAATCAAATGTTATTGGAAATATATAATTAACATTCTTAATTACGCACAGCCGATATGCGATCGATGGTGCAGTTGGTGTTTAATATGACAAAGTGGTCTTTTCTTGCAATCGGTTGACTGCGCTGAATATAAATATCGAATAAGTATTACATTATACAATTTTTAGTGGTGATTATTTTAAGTATTCAATTAAATACTTTCCCATGCAGAATTACACTGTACCAGCAATGTCACTGTTTATTCCCATAACATGTATTAATACTTATATAAAAAATATATAATTCGGCTTTGCAAATAGATACAAGGCATTCTGACTGTACAATAACATTCCGTGAATTGTTTTATTGGATTATGCGACGAAGCCGCGAAGCAGCTATAACTATTCAGTGTCGTCTTTTGTGTTATGGAAAAACTTGTTCTTGAACCCATGTAGTGTGAAAGTGTCGTTTATTTTTGCAGTTTAATGTTACATATGTACACATATTATCACCTTCCCTGCGACTGTCATCACATCGCGCGCTGCGCTCAACAGACTATACGTTGTTAGCGCGAACAATGCAATGCTGCTCATTTCAACATTCACTATTTTGTTATGTTGATATTAGCCGCCATTGTCAGCCCATATCCGTACTTCACGTTGTAATTAAATTAGTTTTACATGAGTTCGAAAGAGAATGTTAATTAGATTCAATTACGATTGGATTCAACTTTTTTATTTTTGCGCTCTTATCGTGTAACGAATCCCGGCGTTTCTATGAATCCTTTCAACTCTGTCGATTCAATTCAATCATGAGGTATGAATCATATACTGTTGATTAACTAATAAATAATAAAATCGGTAACGGAAACGTGCAGAACCCTATCAACGCCTACACCACTGATCGCTGAAGACTAATGTTTATTTGGACATATTTATGGCTATAGTTCCGCTTTTTGTAGGGATGGAAATATGTGTGGCGGATCGCACGTCTGCGTGAGATTTCGGACACCTCTCCGCTTACTAAATTTAATATCGTCAGCCTTTACGGCGAGGACGAACCAAAAAAAAACTATGAAACCGCCATTGTGTCGGCGACACGAACGGCAGTTCGCGCCTACCGCCACTCATGAAAATCATTTTGTTTTTATTTCAAAATGTATGTTTATGATAACACCTGTTTCGCTGATGCCTCCGCGAACGGTGTCAGTCGAAGCTTGTCTCGATTTTTTGCCAATTTAAAGTCTATAAAGACGCCCGCATCGCGAGCTAATTTAACCACTGTTCACCGAATTAACGTATTCCCTTCGTCTCTGCTTAGATGACATAGGTACTTTTTACGCCTTGTTTTAACAAGTCCAACAATAGCTTTTTCTGAAAGATGAATAAAGGTCCTGCTACGTATAATAAATGTTTACAATTTTCATTTCAATAAAACCCGTTGCAGTTTTTAACCTACCTGCATGTTTAGTAACACAAGGGAAATTTTAAAATGTTTTAAGTGCACTTCACAATAATTATTAAGTCGGTAATGCATAATCACATCATGACTTTGGTTTGTTTTGGGGTTCCGTTTTGTTGTATCTCTGCTTTCTTAAATGCTTTTAGCCTGTTATTGTTAACAATCTAACAAAACAAAAAATTAACAAAAAATAGGACACTTCTAAAAATTTACATTTGTACCGATAAACTTACAAAAATTGTCAATAGATAAACCGTATTCCAATGGATTATATATTAAAAAAGGTTAAATACATTGCATCAACAATGTAGTTTCGATACTTACGCTGGCCTATTTATTTATATTGATTTATTGATTAAGTGAAGGCGCTTTGAGATTCAATGACCTTAATATAATAACAAGTAGCATATTTCATATTTACCTTCTAATAAATCAATCGCATAAATCTTAGTTTATGTCAACTATAATGATGCTGTTGTCAAAGGGCGGCCGCCTCGGCCATGGTCCAGCTTTTTGCATAATTACGCGGATGGAATGTCGTCCTTTTAATATAATAACAAAGAAAGATGACCGATTTTATATCAAAACAGAATATTATTCCTTTGCTTTATTTATTAATTTAATCCTTGTTGAATATTTTCTCTTTATATTTTGTCAGAATGAAAGATATTAAGGAGATTTTTTTATTTAATCTGCTCTCGCATCAAGTTATGGGTTCCGTAATTCTAAATATTTGAATTCAACATTTTTTTACAAAAGTGATAGCATTATACATTTGTAGTCGAGGCCTATTTCCTTTGTCGAATTCAATAATTTTACGGCGAAATCTTTCAATTTATCTCGTAAATAGCACAAACACGGACTAAGAGAAACAAATATGTCTATAGGGCCGTTCAAATTGATAAACCACATGAAATCGCAGATAGTGAGCCCTCCTCAGCGAAACCACGGGCTGTATATTATCGTAACACAATCCATAAGAAAGCGCTACAATAATCGTACATTTCTCTTGACAATGTTCCTTTGAATATAGAGAGTTAAGGCGAACAGATACAATGTCGAAGATTTGTTTACTTACCTCTATGAAGTCGGCGTCGTGTGATTACCTACAACGCGATCGCTTGAAAAATAGACTTTCATAGCGCGATATATAAGAAGCAATCCACGAACAGACCGAAGCCTCGTAACTCTGCTATGATAGCGCCTACACGAGTACTCATACTAAACTAAATTAGCGGTACTGAAATATCATAGCATTCATCGCTCACTTTGTTATCGCATTCAAAATTGACGTGGGAAATATACTCGTTTGTGAGTGAAGCAGAACTCGCGTCTATAAATTTTACAATGAATTATAGAACTGGTCGGCTAGAGATATACATTGCATAATTTAATCATATTATTATTAAATGCATGACCGTGAATACAGCCGGCCGATTGGGTTCGCATATGAATATTAAAAGCATCGAGACATCGTTTCATAGAAATAGGATTCGAGAAAAAGTTGACTGAATGTCTTATTAGTTAAAGAAATCTATGCAGCCATATGTAAAGCTGGGCAAAAAACATATGAGCATGATATGTGAATAACTGGACATGTTGAACCAGGTGACATATAAGTGTCCGGGTACGCATACATACATACGGGATGTGAACGGTATGACGAGCTCTAGCTTCCTGTTTTTAATTCCCAGTTTTTGCAAAGCGTGTGAGGTCGCATGCATTGCGGATGTCGACATCGGACAAGCTATCATAACTATACAGTACTGATGTATATATTCCTATCGAGGCAATCCTTTTGGCACATGTGATGCACACAACAAAACACCGTTAATGAGCATGGAGTTTATATTCTATCTTCGTTTAACCCGTTTAATTAAGAATCCAAATTCGATCGTTTTATCAAAGAACAGAAAAGAATGTATCCATAAACCATTTTATGACGGTTTACGTACCTGAACTTAAATATTTTAAACAAAAACAAATACAAATCCATCATTTTTAATAAGACAAAATGACGAACGAATAAATCTTCTTTGTTTCCATAACGATGGTATCTGAATGGCAAAAGGAATAAGTGTATATTTTGCATTACACACGGGAAGACAGATATACGCCCCGATGATATAATATATACATGATTATGCGAAAACGGAATGCATAAAGCTGAAACGACATGATTGTATTTTTTTATACAGCGACTGCACTTTGCTTTCAATATTGACATTCAAATCAGATTAATCCAATCAATGAAAATTTATGACGCACCCGAACCGAGTGTGTGCCATTCAGAGATCTGCGGCCCCACTAATCAGTTCTTTGGTAACAAACTGTACCCATTCCGGTTGCCATCATTTATATTTTTATTTTAGCGACTCGTTATAATTAACGTTTTTTAGAAGGATGTCGTGTTGTAGCATTGATTGACTCACGCTGAGAAAGTATACCTTAAAATTGAGATTTAAAAACTGATCAAGTGCGATTGCGGAGTGGCCACACTAAGGGTTTCGTACAAATAAGCTATAAGGCTATAGGGAAACTAAAAAATAATGTCAACTATTCAATTTTTTATCGTGCTAAACGTTACATAACCTCGATTTTTTATTACTTATTTTGTATAATTTGTCAATAAGATAAAAATCTGGTAACAGATAGACAGAAAGACATAGAGACAGACCGATGGACAGTGATGTTTTAGTAATAGGGTTCCGTTTTTTGGTTCGTAACCCTTAAAAGTATAAAAGGGTGCTAAATCCTTTTTGTCACACACTTAATTACTTCATCCAGATAATGTTATCTCGAATCATTTTAACTAAAATTTAACAAAATTACTATCCACTTCCGATATTCTACAAACAATTGATGAATTGTTTTATATTAAATCTGTTACATTTCAGGACATTTTTTAATTTCGGCGAAATTATTCAAAAATTTGCCATCGACTTCAAATATCACCCAGGGTGTGTTTTTGCAGCAATTACAAAGACGCGTGGAGCGGTCGCCTTCTTCGTAAACATTCTTTGATTTATACGTCTGCTTTCGACCGCAGAATGAGAGTAAAATATGAGCGGAGCCATCAAATATTCAGCCTTTTTAGGACGCAAAAGCGAGCCTCTACGTTCATTATAATAAAAATACGATAGTTCATTGTGAAACTTAGCTACCTACTTTATCTGTATAATAACTTCGTTTTTTATGCAACAGATGGGTTCGTTACAATAATTAAGAATAGTTGAAGAGAGAGGTCTATTGTCATTTTCTAAATCGATGAAAGTGTACATAAATGCATATATTAGTGTCTGTTAAAACTGTCACTATACCTACAACTAAAATACATCTGTTATACAAAATGATTGCTATAAATAGTTCAGAATAGAAGAAAATTTGATCACAACGTAATAAAGAAATGGATTATGTAAAGAACGACTCATTAGTTATTAGTCTATACACGTTATAATATAACGATATACAGTTATCGTAAATGAAACAAACGAGATGTTATAAAATATCTCTTGATAATATTTAAATCACCGTGAGCAGTGTGTCGATGCCCGTAAGGCCGTCGACTGCTGTTCACAGTGGGCATATGTCAATCAATAACCATTTATGAAAACCTCATTGCTTTACTTATTCGTATTGATTCAAATTATGATAATTAGTTAAATACGTTGATTAAATCTATCCTTATGCTATAAAGTACATGTCGTTTGTAAGTTTTGAGTTTGATTGTAGAAAATAATATCAGCATTTAACTAGTTTTTTTTACCACTACAAAAACTAAGTGAATAAAGGTATATATTTTTGTATTAATTTAAGGGTAAATTGCTGGAAGCAGAGTTATCAGCTAGAGATGTTAAATATAGAGGTAATACTGAACATATAATTATGGTATTTTCGAGGTTTATTATGAATTTTATCACTGTTATTTAAATACGCAATGATATAGAAACCAAAGTTAAATAAGCCGCGTTACTTTATATAAATTAAAATTTTTGATGTTGTATCTAGAAGGAACTGCATTTTTAATAAAAATCTCAGACACATAACTCTATACAAGAACTTCGCAACATCTTCGTCCGATATAGATTAATGACGAATTTTTTAAATTATTCCTTCAATAGTAAGCAATAATTTCTGCAAATAAGAAACTACGTCTGAGTCTTGTTTATAGTATGAATTAAAGATATTATCAGAAAGGATGACAATAGTACATTGATAACGACTCTTTGCAGCAGTTTGAAAATATTTAGGTTCGTATATAATATAATCATAGATTTGAGATAGCTGTTTCAACGATTTCACAATTCAAAAGAACTTTAATTAAGTAATAATAATAAAACACTTTATTGTACAGCGCAAAGATAAAAACATATATGATATAAATACTATTACCTGTACATATTGGCTCTCTTAGTGCTTCTACGAATGATCTACTTGTGATAAGTGTTACATAAAGTAACGACCCATGGTTAATTATAAAAAAAAAAATTAAACTTAAAAGTCAAAAACTAGTCGCTTAACCTTGATTTTTTTTTATTTGTTCTGATAGCGACAATAGAAATATCATCTCTGATAATTTAAACTGTCTTACTATGTATTAGTTTATGAAACGCAGTCTGGTGATAGACCGACGGACAGAAAGACAGACTGACGGACAAAAAAGACTCAGTCATAGGGTCCCGTTTTTACCCTTTGTATACAGAACTCTAAAAACTGACCGTGCTTTTATACACGACTTTTACATATTTGCATCATTTTCCTTTAGCTAATAAATAAACTTGCATTTTTTCAGTTCAAGATATCTTATGCACATATTTCCTTATAAACATGTAAAAAACGTTACGTATATCATTACCATATATTAAAACTTGCTACATGAAGTTACATTCATCAAAGATTAACTAGGACGATCCAAACGTATGAAGGTTGTAAATTAAACATCGCTTATTCAATTAAAAGAGAGATTAAATAACATAAAACTTCTGAGATGGTGTAATAAAATACATAGCAATTACTAGTCAATATCAGCTGTACACATATTTCACTTGTGAGACACATTTTTTCTGAAAATGGAAATCGGACGTTTCCGACCTATTTAATTGATACATAAAGATATAAATGGTTTTTATTCTATTTCACAATACTCAGGTAAGCACATAAATTGATCAATGGAATAGTTTTAAATTCTGTGTAACAAAATTTTGTTTACTGTATCTGCTATAAATGTTAAATTCTTTGCTTTAAGTATATATTAAGCCTGATTGGCTGGAAAATTTCATTGTATGTCATCTATAACTGATCTGTTCTAGGCAAAGTTACTAAGTTAAACAACAAGAGGATATTTATAAAAAGTATAAACCATAAATATTAATAATATTATAAAAAAACATTTAAGAACATACACTTATATGAATATCCACTTACAACATTTAAAATTAATGATTCATATTTCATTATTGAATACCAGGTCAAATACAAGGCTTAAATGAAGACCATGGGCAATTTATTGCCTTTTATATCAGAGCGGGCAACTAAGACTCTCAACTGAACTCCCAAAATAAACTTTATTTACCTTTAATTATCGGCAATATCTTAAAGATATTTGAATAATTATTATCAACACTAATTACTTTTAGTATTCGTTCAATACAGTATGAATACACAGTATACATATCTGTACCGTAGAATTCCCATATGGTCATTTACCTATTAGTCATGTCAAAACCGGGTCATATCAGTGCGTATGAATATTTTTACGATATATATGGAAATATTGCGATGCAAAAAAGTATTTAAAAGTTCAATATAAGATGTGTTCAGTAATAATTAGCATGTGTCAAGAGAAAGACAGCTATTTGTGAGCAAAACGTTAAGGCAAGTTTTTGTTTTGCCATACTCATGCCAGACAATAAAATGTGTCTAAAAGAGCACAATTAGTTAACTGGATTGTTTCACACTCCAATAGGCAAGACGAGGCTCAATGATACAACTATATCTCTTAAACGCTATGTACACCTGTTAATGTATTTAACACATTGTAAAAATTAAAAACAAACATCATACCGTTATTACTAATTATTTCGCTTTTTATGTGAATACCTTTCATATGCAGTCAGTAATCATTTCTGACAATTTGACATTAAGTTATGACGATTCTCGGTATCAGTAAAAAGAATCGAACGAGCCTCATTATTATCTTTAATTATGACAGTTCACCATATATAAATGGTTTACTCGATCGCCACTGCGGTCGTGGCAAAAAACACAACGATCATCCCTATATGAGCTCTCCCTTACAAGTAACTCGATATTACACAAAAACATTCAAATATCGTTTTGTTAGATGTAATGTGTGATCTTACAGCACACGTTGTAAATGCCAGTTATTAACATTACTCGCATTCGTGGGGACCACGCTAAGTAGGTACACATATTTCATGTAACTCCATATATGTTTACGTCATTATCGATTTATGGTTACGAATTTGCATGGCCTTTTTAAGTATTCAAATCAATTAGTTAATATTTGTGTAAACGGTTACTAGAACGCTCTCCATACGTTGCATTCACTTCGATATGTACACGCTTATAATATTATGCTTGATGTTTTTAAAAGACCTTCGTCTACAAATGAACGTATGTACTTAATTTTATTATATCTAAGGATTAGAATTTAGTTTAATGTTAAACAAAATTTGTCGATTAGACTTTCGACAAAATAGAATAGAATAGAATAAAATATCGGTAGCTAATATATAGCTTATGTATAGAATACGCAAAAGCAATACCTAGTCAATAATCAGAATAGAATCGATTCTTAAAGCCGAATGTTTAGTGTTTAGCTAACAGAGCTTGGACCGATGCTCCGACGACCATGTTTAATTGTAGCTATTAGAACAGATGGCTTATTCATTTGTAGAGCAGTCGGTCGTTGTGCTCATGTCGTAAACTAGCGATTCGTTCCCGTTCTGATGTTATTGTAGCGTTTTGTCTATGCTCTGCTATTTTATTGAACCATTTTATTGTCTTTAGAAATTCACTGACATCTATATTTAGTCTTTCCGTAATTTCAAGTGTAATTAAAACCTTCATAACAACGTGTAATTGGGAAGAATGCGGTATCCATGTAGGAGTCAAAATTTAATTCCAATTCCGTTAATAAATTTCTATATAGTCGTCATTCATTGTGACCTGTGACCGGGCGATCTATTTCAATTCAATTTTCCTCACGTGAGCTGTAAAAATAAATAAAGGAGAATGAAGCTATGATACGAGGTTGGTTGCGAGTTATTGGTCCCTATACGCCGCGGCCGCTCAATTTCTCTAATTAATTAACGATCTCGCTGATAAGACGCGCTGACAAGCTTATTTGTGGCGAACAAATCTTCCAGACATAAATTTTAACGTACATGCTCTAAAGTTGTAAACTCTATGCGCGATTAGCGGACTACCGATAAATATAACCCCGGATATCAATATTCTGTCCGAGAGTACTCGAGTCATTAGCGATGTATAAAAGTCCACTCGTATATCAGCAACTGATAATAGTTAAGCTTGACTGGCCTCTATGACATATTTACTGGCGGTCGCGGTACTTTTTACAGTCACTCCTTTTTTATTTTAAATAAATTATCAATTCAATATGCATGTGAATTATCAACTCGTATCATATTATATTCTTAAACGTTTTATTTACATCGATTGTAAAATGCTAATTGCTTAATATTTACTCTCTTTAGTACTTGAAATGTGCAAAAAATGTTTTTAATATACGCTTAATACACACATTACATCATTTAGGATTTTGAATAATGCATAATGACATATTATTATATTCGCGAATAAATTGGTCACGAGCATATGAATTTATTTAAACAAAACTTAAACAAATATCATTTCGTAGACCTCTCTACCCCTACCTTTAAGTGCAGTAAAAAAATTATGACTTTGGAGGCGGTATAATTTTATTGCAGTAATTAAGATATAAGGTTATAGTCGTGCTTTTAAGGGAGGGTTGATTTTATCCATCATCGAATACCTGTTTTCGTGTTTACATATCATAATTTATTGTGAGAATGATATGGATGATATGGATGTATTGAAATATTTTATAAGAGGTATGTTGATAGAGTGAGACAGGATGAAGGTCATTGTATTCTTAATCTGCTTCTCATAATCGTAGACATAAATTGTTCGCGAGTATGGTACTAACTCTAAATTACGCGGATTCATCGCACCTATTAAAATGCAGAGGATGAAATTACATAGAATGGGGCGCCTACATAACTGAGATACTATATGCTAATTTATGTTTTCTTCGCACTCAATTTTTTAATAAGTTTCTTAATTCTTTTTTACGCATTTATCTATTTTTTAGTAAATGACTGATATTATGATAAGACCAAGATTTCCACCGCGACAAAAGAGTCCAAACCAATAAATAATAGTTAATCACGCATGGCACGCATTCATCAATATACTCGTATTATGTGTGACAATAGTGAAAAAATACTGTTTGAATGTAATGAAAAAAGATTTTTAGTTAATTAACAATAGACAATTTTTGTTCTGTTTTACAATGATCCCTAGCATCAATATTAAAATATTATCTCGTATGTACCTAATAAAAGAATATAAAAATACAAATATTCAAAAATAACGATCTCTAAATGCTCTTGGGTCAATTCCCACGCTTATTGTCGTTTTCGAATAAAAATAACGACGTGACGACGCAATAGTCATAGTGGACAGGTCATCGCTTAAATAAATCAACAAGTAACAACTAATAAAATATTCTTCATACACGGTAACGGTCGTGCAATACAGACGCCGGCTACCGATTCCCTGAAGTCGTTTGGAAAGCAGGCTGTGATTTGCAAGGTCACGCGTATAACACGGATGTTCCCGATATTGAAATGTACAGACGTGCTTTATTCACCTACATATCAACATAAGCAATTTTAAAAGATCCGAGCCAAACACCACTCCGTCATTGAAAGTGGACCTTATGCGGCGGTTGGACGCTACCATTTCATTCGGTGAAATCTCCACGTTTAAATGTTGCCCAATGCGACAGCAGTATGAGAAACAAATACTCATATTGAATACGAAACAGACGAACGGTACGACAGTCGGTATGGTAAATTCCGTATTGCGAATTATTAAATTATTTATGCCGCATATCGCGGTATGCTGGCCGATCGCTGAACCACAATATCGGGAATCCCTGTTCACTGCTAATGCAATAATTTGGCGTATTTTGCAATCGCGTATTGAATATTGAATAGTTTGTAAATAGTTTATGTTCTCGACGAGGATTTCAGAGTACGTGATCCGGCGCGGCTCGTTGTGAAATTGTGTGACATACGTTAACAAGTGGTCGTTTCGAGTAAAATTTTATGATCTCGTTGTGTTTAGATTTATATGTGATAGAAGGTGGAGCGATCGATCTATTTCTTATTCACGAATCAATAACTCCTCTTGACTTACCTTTTAAGTGCGAGGTGTAAATCGATGTTCAATTAACACCGAACGTTCTACCCAGTGCACATAAGTATTAACTTATGTTTATAGTCGTAAGACGAAATGCCACAAGGTGTATATAGATCAGCATTGGCCATACTTCTGCTGCCTCCCTTAATTTAATTCTCACTTTTTATATTTTCGTAGTCAATTACTTAAAGCTATAATGAACTCAAATACAGTGACACCTGGAAGGCAGTTGTTATAAATCAAACCACATTACGTTTACGCTCTTTGTGTAATCCTTACTTCCATCAGGTTTATAGGCTATAACTAAGCGCTAATAACTAATACCCTTAATTGTTACCAGTATATGATAGGAGCTGGAATATTGATTGTGTATTCATTCTCGACAATGTATATGTATTTTCTAGACATGTTCTTGCATGCATTATACATTTTCCTATACTTATTTATAAAATCTTAAACATAACAATATAGCGTGATTCGTATGTTTAATTAGATAAGATTGCGTTGATGAATAATTATAAATCACCTTATATGGTTATAAATCAGATTTCCTTTGAACAACATATGTTCTTGATAATTTTGTTTTGTCATTTAATTGTTATTTCTATGCATTCAACGTCACATTATCTTAAAAATTATACATTTCGTCATCAAATTCAATGGACAGTTTGTCAACCTCTTTACTTCTTTACTTATAATTTCGTATTGCTAAAAATAATTGCAAGCCTTGTAGACCAATTTCCATATCTCCTCTTATATATCATCTCTACATGGTTGAAAATCTACTACCCAGGCCATATCTGTAATAAAAAACCTATTTATCGTTACATCTTAAATGATATATAGCTTCTCAATATATTCAAAATGATAGCGTAGTAATATTTTCAATTTATATAGAAGAATATGCACAGACAAAAATCTCAAAACACATAATCGATAGTAAATTACGAATGTCCATAAACACGTATCGTTGAAGTGCTTGAAAATCGCCCGCTAGAAAATAAAATACAGTACATATAAATGCCAATTAAAAATTCCATTTAAAAGTAATAAAGAATTAGTAGCTGAAGGAAATATGTTATCGCGTTGAATCTTGTCCTTATATTGAACCGTGTTCGTTGCGTGCAAGTCAATGGCAATCCAAATAGAAATGATTTAATTTCGCCCCCGAGTACTTCTGAGTTCTGAGGGATGATTTACCTGCGGTTATCACGTCATAGACAATATAAGTCGGTTCGTCAATATTTTTTTTATTACTGTCATTAATTTGTATGCATTATACAAAGATAACACCAGTGCCCTTCTGAATGATTCAAATACATAGTTTTCACTTATATGTCTCTACACATATGCTATTTGTTGTGTTATCTTTTTTGAAGTCGCCTTAGTATGAAAAATATACATAATAAACAGAAAAATCAGTGTAACGTGTTTGTTTCACAGTTTTACCTAATCTCAATCTTTCCCTGCTTTATAAAACTCATACAGCTAATATTTAAGTCATTTTTATGTCACTTGTTGCTTTAATAAAAATAATGTACAAAACTATTATAAAAATAAATTAATAGCTTCATTTTTGTATCCTGTGGCTTCCACGTCTGGCTCATTGATCGTTTGTCATCGACGGGTCGCGTCGCGTGACTCGCTAGTGTTGACTTAATGGAGTATTCGTGAACAAATTTAAAACACACCTCGTTATAAGCTACGGCTTTACCCATCGCTTTATGAGTTACTCCACGTTATGGAACAGCGTGGCTTCACGCGAAACCGGTAATGCGGTTACTATTTATTTCTAGGTGTTGAAAGCTATTTACTTTATTGCTGTGTTCTTTAGGTTTTATGTAACGCCGCATTTAGCGTAATAATAGAGTGAAAGGTTTAGTGGATAAGTTGTCATGCTTTTTTGGTTTCTAATACGATAAAAGCGAAATCTTTGTAACCTTTGCAAGCTATATTTTGTAACAATCGTAACTCACAGATTACAATTTTGAACATATTGTGTTACATTCTGTAATTACAGAGATTTCAACAATATCAAGTCTGATTTTAAATTAGTTTAGATTGCTGGTTTAAAAACAATATCTAATAATGGTATAAAAACAAATTGTCTAAGTGGAGCCAAGACGAGCAGCTAGAACTGACTGATATTACAAATGTGAAAGTGTGTTACTTTACTTGTCTTTCTTTAAAAATGCTAGGGAGCGATTTAATGATATCATTTTTGTCTCCTCATGCCTTCAACTAGACATTTGTAGGGTTTCCTTTGACAACGCGGACGAAGCGAAGGCGAAAATCAATAATGTATCAAAATAAACTATGAAACAATACAGGCAGCGCTAATCTTTCCTTTTCCTGCCTACGCATAAGAGCGACCCTTGAGATAAATTATAATAAAATGTATTTAACTACAGAACCCTTGAACTTAGCGCTGCAAGCACTTACATTTCACCGATTTCAAATGCAACATGCAAGATGTACTACGTAACCGAGGGTACAGTGTTAATTTCAATTCGTGTCTAATAAATTTTCAATAATAGGTAATAATCTAATAATGGAATAAAGGAGGATATGTTAAAAAATAAATATATACCGTAGGGTCTAGCAAATTTAACCCCAAGGCGCTGTCGGGACCGAGGGTTCGTAATTGAAAAATAAAAGACCTTAATAATAGAATTTACATTACATGCTTTTCAATGACAAATTTTGCTGTCTCTGGTTCTGTCAGGAGATAATGACTTTGTATTTTATTATTAGTACGAAAACACTTACTAGACGGTGCACGTGTTTATTGGAAAAGTGGCAAATAGGCTTGATTGAATTGTATTACTATAAATTTCACATCTCTAATTTATTGATTAGAAATATATTAATACAATATAAAACATCATATGAGATCGTAGCTAGTATCCTTATCGATCATGTCAAAGCGTTTTCATAAAAGCTACTATAGTACGCTTAACAGATAATTATCAGGAAAGTGTTGTTATCAAGCCCCTTAGACAAAACTGTTCTTGAAAACATCACCAACGAATCGGTAATATGCTATTTGGTTCACTTTAAATTGTACGATGGCAAAGCCACGCACGGCACCTAACAAATATTTATAAAGACACGGCGCGAAATAGTAAAACGAAGCTCCAAACATTTGTATGCAGATATTACGGTAAACGGTAGGATTGTTTCGTGCGACATTTCCGTACAATACATTTGCCGAGGCGTGGCGTAGCTAGTTAGCCGTAAGTGAGATGTAAATATGCGCTGCGCCAACGCAGAATCAGGGGTCGTACACGTATCAGAGTCTCTACCGCATTGCACTAATATATCCTCTCGATATCTACAAATCATTCAGTGCACCAATATGTAATATAAAATATCTTGCAATAATTTAATTCATATATTTAATTTAAAAATCTCTGATAATGAAATATTATTGAAACAACATTGAAATTAACGATATTTTAATATCATTAAGTACCTTCAAATGGTGTCACATTCAAACCATTCAACGTATCTGTAAAAACTTCGTTTTATTTCTTGCACAATTTTTATCCAACAAAGAAATAGCTATGCAAATCACTGTCCCGCAAAATATGGTATTTATTCACTAATACATTATTTATGAAATATCATGGTATGGTGTGATGGTAGGGTTTAGATTTAGCCCTTCGTATAATCAAACACGCACATTCACGTCAAAGTATGGAGAAAGAGGGAGCAGCAACCGATCATCGAGTGAAATATATAAATCGAAGCTTATCATCTTCAGGGATCACCACGGACGGTCGGCAGGCATTCGAGACGTGAAATAAATATCCATTTCCATACTCAAATACAGGTAAGAGTACAAAGACGTGCGAGTGAGGGGACGGCCGTCAGCCAACGCGAGCTGACAGCCTCCGCGCTGATCTATAACTCCTTATTATTATTTGAATGAGATCTATCGATTCGAAAGGTGTGGAGCTCGCGATCCGATCCTACGAAGATCATTTTGTTCGACTGGAACGACCGCTTTTGAACTAACGTGACGTTACAATAGCGGCCAGTGACGGCAATGATTTAAAATCTGTTAACAGGACGGTTCTCTTTTTAACGATTGGTATACAATTTCCATAAATGGTTTTCCCAGATGATCTCGGGATACAGAATGCATTACATACAAGAAATAACACGGTCACGGGGATTTATAAAATATATATTTCTTCTTCGATTTGAAAAGCCTCTTTGTAGTTCGAAGTAAACAATGGTGAGGATTATATGGAAGTGGAAATGAAATCCCCACCCTAATGAGGTGTCGGTTCATTGCTCCCCACATTATCTCAAGTAATTATCTACTATTTCTGTGGATGCTGTGCACGAGTTTATTAAGATATCCAATAATTCCTTTTCTTTTATTGCAGAATTGTACTCGAGGGTCTGCCATTGTTTGAGTATTATAAATATTTTCCTTTCCGTTAATTTAATTCAACAGACTTATGTTTATGCCAACCAATCATAGAAATTATGAATCAATAGATATTACAATAATGATTTGAATTGAAAGGCACAGACTTTATAACGCTTATAGTTTATGAAGCACCATTCACTTTGCCTTCTCATAGATTTTTTATTTTTAAATCATTTGATATCCAAACATCCAAAACAATAAATTTCGATATAAATATAGATAGGGTAAAACCGTATCTATGGTCTCTAAAATTTCTATCAGAAATAAAGTGGCGGGAAAAAAAACAATACTTACATCAAAACTATCAGGCTCTTAAAGCTCTCCAGTCAGTGTCGGTGTGCCAATCATTGGTGATAAAATAATGAGTTCGATGCAGGAAGCGCAGTTATTTCGCAACAAGCCGCCCGCGCATAGGGGCTTTTAATCAACACTTTATTGTTTAATGACCCCTCGTCCGACTCGTAAATTAAAAGGGTGACGGATCAAACCCTATTGACGAATGAGTAATATGTGAACGGATTGAGAATGAATTCGATAATAAAAGATAATAACAACCTAGTCCAAAACAGACTCGTTAAGATAATGCACGCAAAAATATCACCATTGTTATCTACATAAATACAAGGAATAGCGTAGCATTTGTAGATACGTAATTGCTGTTATGTTTTTAGCGTTTACTTAGTTGTATATGTGTACTAATCTAAGAGAAAGTAAAGCCCGTTTGAAATGCCGAAAGAAACTAATACCAAGTTTAGCCGATCAACTGTAATTGATAAGCACAAAAGTGTTTAAGGTAATCCAAAGTATCTTCACGACAAGTGTAATTAGCAAATATGAGAGGAGATTAGAGACGGGTGGAGCGGCGGGCGTCATTATAAGGGTATAAGGTATAAGGTAAGCCGTTACGTCGCGTGTGCCACGTTAAATACCTCACATATTGTTAGATATTAAAAAGGAATGGAGTTCCTCGTTTAGGTACAAAAATAAACAGTTTTTAAATTTGGTTTTTTATAATCATAGTAAGGTTTTAGTTGGGAAGTCAATTAGAGTTTTAATCCGCTGGCGGTCCTAAGCTTTTTTTCTGATAAGCCAAGTTTTATAGAGAACATTTAACTTGTTCGTAATAGTGAAAAATTCTGGCTGAAAATTGTATTCTAGTAAATTTAGTCACAGTCGTTTCACCTACGAGGGAAACTTCAATATTGAACCCATTTATTAAAATTGTTATTTTTTACAATGAAAAAAACAGAGGCGACTCAACTGCTTCCCCATACAGCATTAAAGGCATTTGATCCCTGACTTTTAATGCTTCACCCCGGCATTAAAATTATGTGTATATTTGTATCACGCTAGCGATTGTAGGGCCTCAATGACTGTCCAATGTCCAGCCTGTGTGTCCGACCGGGGAATCGAACACCGCGTGCAAGGTCTTCACCAATATGTAATTGATAATTATTTATTGTGATACCAACTTTAACTGGAAACTAAAAAGGCGTTCTTCTAAGATGTTGGACATAAATTATTTAATTTCTGAATTATTCTTTCGAAGAAATGCCGGTAACTTCTATTAAATAGATACAATATAAGATTAAATATTACTAAAATAGAATTCAAAATTTTGATTCATATTTTTTTAAATAACAATCAGCCTCTGGCGTTAATTACTCGGAACCTGATATCATTCATTAGAAGATACCCAAATTATTGCGCCGAACAAAATTCTTAATTATATCTCTTGAATTTCTAAGCAAAGTGTTGCCTTGAGCATCACCAGGGCAGCAAAATGATATGTTTGTAAACAGCGCAAAATTTTACCGTTAAATGTTAATTATACTTCGTAATAACCAGCTGGCCGGCGAGATAAAGGTCTAATTGGTAAAATTATTTCTTCAGCACATATCAGTGAAAGATTTTATGATTGCACGCAATGGTAACATAAATTTTACAGTTCATAAACTTACGTTAAACGTTGGATAATGTGTTAAAAGAGGAGCTCATCGCCCTTCCAATTAGGTAGATAATTACGGTGTTCTGTTCGGAGTTATTAATTTAATAAGTAGGGGAGGTCGGGTGACGCGTCAGGTGCGTCGTTGGCGCGTGTCGTGTGGATGTCATGCACGATGTTATGACAGCATTGACGTTTGATTCGCTGTGTCACGTTCCAAAACATACTTTGTACATGTATTCATACTTATTAATTCATAATATTTTCAGTTTTTAAATTCAATTCACAAATCACTAGCAAACTGACATTGCAATTTGATTAATCAATTTCGATCAAGATGAATCTTATGAATAATGAGTGATGAGCGATTTTTGCTTTTTTAGTTGGGCTATTGACGAATATGTCGATTCGCAAAAATAATATGTGGTAAATGGATGGTAAGGGATTTATTTCAGGGATACATTTATTCGAACCGCAGATAATTCCGGCAGATTTTCGATTTTCTTTGAAATGTTTTGCTAAATATAGCTGCAGTTAAAAAACATTGATTTTCCACATAGCATTTGAGTATATTACTCAATATTTGTGTAAAGCGAGTCGAAGCGAAATATTTTAAGCTAATATACTGATCGTGATTAGAAAAAGTTGGAAAAACGCTGTTTTAGCAGATAGCATTATATGTAAACGAGTAAGACACAACCAAGACTTCTTTTATAAAAATTTAATTCTCTAATTCACCCCACAGGGAGCGTTCGGAGTGCGAGTAATTACTGTAAAAGGTCTTAAGCATGAATGTTATGACGGTGTTTATGAAAAGTGTACAGAAATAGGTATAATGAACCATTCAAGCCTCCTTTTAGGAACTTGAATGCTCACCACACAATAAATTTTAGGAAGGAAAGATCTTTTATGAGTTTTCGTAACGCCGGCGTTGTATTATAAAGTCAAAGGATTTTTTAACAAAGTCAGTCAAAGTAAATACAAGTGAAGAGTAACTATAACTGAGCTTCCGTGTACACATTCTACTTTTATTTCAGTTTTCTTTTAAAAACAAATTGAAAACTTTGTAAAACAATTTACCGCTTTTAAATCGTAATCTGTTTTAGCTTACACACGACGGGCCTTAACATTTGACATGATGATAATTCGAAGGAAAGAAGTCGAATTTAATAGCGAGTTAAATGATACGTGCCCTGATTGGAAAATGTATGCTTATTCAGGTCGAGGAGCCCTCCCTCCCAACCCTCCGCACGGCTGATTTGAAATGAATGGTAATAATGCCCGAGAATCCCGCTCGCATCGTTTTGTATGATTATTCCAGATTAATTATTTGTCGGAATTTTGTTGGCTAATTTTTCGGAATGGGATTTTTCCGCTTTGACTGACGTTTTAATTCCAACTCCACTTGGGGTTACATCTTTGAATATCATATATTTATAAACTCTTACATATTACTCATCAATATTGAAGATGTATAACAATGTAAAACAATGTTCTTAGATCTGAATGGTGCGGTGTAAATTATTAGAATGTTTCTTTTGTTTAGGTTTGTATTTTTCCTTTACTTACCAAGCATAAAGATATAATATCGCAATGAATATAAAAACGTCTATCTGAGGATTTAGCCATAGAATCACGTCACAACAGTCCCGAGGGCCGGCTGTTGATGCGAATATCAAATCGCTGCCACCCCCGACTCTATAACATACAATCCATTAGACGACATGGGAAACCGGCACCTATGTCGATCATGTGCCATTCACCGCCTGTCAAAACTATGAAACGATACTTTATTATTTAAGACGGACGAACAAAACACAAAAATATCTCATTAACGGACCTACTGTCTTCATTTGGCGGCCGTATGCTTTGTTCTCGAGATGCGGTTGAAAATAATTTTTATTGGAAAGGTCAAAAGCAGATTTTTGTTTGGCAAGTAATTGGCATTCGTAGTCTCGACTGGACTCCTGGTCCCAAGGGGCCTGAGCTGGCGCATTCTGACGACTGAACTAAGTAGAAAGATAGAACAGAATTAAGCGGGCCAATTATCCCGTATTGGATTTATTGGTAATCTCTGCACGAATGGGCGCGAGGGTGCGAATCGAACCAACTTTTGATGATGCCTACATCGCTATTATGAACAAAGTTCTTGCAATTTTTATGTCGACGGATTTATTGTTTGTCGTTTGTTTGTCTGGCCCTTGAATGGAATTTACTGATAAGAAAACGTAACCGAACTAACATAAACATTAAGGAATACATTTCCTTTTCTTTTGTAATCTAGAATGAAAAAAAAACAAAGTGAAAGTTTATTTAAAACCACAGATTTCTAAGAATATAACATTCTTTTATAGTAAATAAAATTAAATCAAACTAGCTAGATATGTTAAATTCAGTGCCAAATAAATAAATCAATATTATGATTTCAATGATACCAATAAATAAATTAGAAATACGAGGGGTCAAACTTTAATAAATATCGAGAATCGAATTTTTATTGCGTCCACCCCATCCCAGCTGACCTACTATCGACTTTGTATCTTAGCCTGCCATAAGGGAGGGTCATCGCGAGATTTATAAGTACAGATCTCAGTGACAAAGCGCCAAAACTATGAAAAGCGACGTTTGGCTCATTCCGAGATATTCCTTTCATGTCGAATATTGACTTATCCCTAGGTACTATCTTTTATTTGTTATCATAAATCTGAGTGATAGGATTTTCTGAGTGATATTTTCTTTTATAGACGAACCATATCAATATTCGACACAGGTTACTAAATATAGCATTAAACATATTTCCAGAACTCTTACTCTTAAATTACTTCTTTCAAAAGTGTCTGAAAATAGGTTTTATTTAATTCAGATATATGTATTGCTTGATAAAAGTGAGGTTATTTATGTATATAGTTAAATGTTTTGTCCTTTAAATGGTCACACCATCAATTAAAGAAAATAGAATGAAGAACTACACACACACAAATTAAAAAGGTATTTAAGATCTCACCAATCGCTTTTATATTATGTGATATAAAATGTAAAAATAAGTTTGGAAACCCACATCAAGTGTCCGTATTTTAGTTTGTCTAAAACGTCGAACGTGACAAACAAAATTGATATATTGACATAAAAGCATATTTATGTTCTCTTTATATTATTGGTAAAAAAATCTCAGTGATACGTCATAGCCGTCAGTCGCTTACTGCCTCCTGGGTATTGTATAAAAAGTTTTGCGACTCCACATGAAGGGAATTTAGTTAGGAGGAAGGACCAAATGCGTGACGAAGCTGTGCACTATAAAATACATTAGGATCACAATAACGCTGTCAGATTGCTGCATTATTAAAAGCAATACAGTCTAGAAATTTATTATATCCTATCCGATAAATAATAGCCTACACTTACATACTAAACGCATCTTATATGTTTGTAGCCTCCATACAATATTCTGAAAGGTATAAAAATAAATATTATATGAGGAGGAAAGTTATTTCCCTAATGCTGCCATTAACTATAATATATTGATAATTATTTCAGCAAGTACCGATAAATATTCAGGGCACATATTGCTTGTAGATTTTATTCACGAAAATATACCAAATTGCTATAAAAATTAGTGGGTTATTCTAATGAACGACTTTTCTCAACCTTCTTTCTTTGTAATCTTTTTAGAGCTCACAATCAAGTTACGATCATTGATCATTATCGGAGGTTAGTTGGCATTCCATAGTCTTTGACTTAAAAGATCTGAATGACGATAAAGCACTGCAAATATTTTAATCGGTTTAAATAATAGAATTTTGATTTTTAATTGTACAATAACAGATTATAATGTTCTATTAATTTATCATATTAAAAAATAACGTGTTTCCATGAGTAATTTAGAATGATTTAATTATATATGATTAATAATAATATTTATTAATATAAATATTTTAAATTATGCAGTGCTATTTTGTGACGATATTGTTTCGTTCCCAACGATGTTTGCAGTTGCATTGTTGTCGTTTGAAATAGCATTTTCTGATATTGAAGAATTATCAGTATGAGTGGAATTATTTTCAAGAGTTACATTCCCAAGCTGAGTCCCTTCAGTCAGAACCTGTGAAGAATTCGTTTCTCCAGTTTGGGTTTTATTTGATGAAAAGGTGTCCGTTCCATTTCCATGAAAATCTTCAATATCACTATTTTCGACATCTGGATATGAACCGAGAGGTTTCTCTTCGGGTTTCTGTTTTTGGGCCCATATAGGTATCTTTGTTGTTGGAGCTCCTAATTTCCATTTCTCTTCCTGGCCCGGTACAAACGCACTGTATTTAGCTTTTTCTTTGTTAACGTAACAGGTGCAGTAACAATTTCTATCCGCATATGCTATATCGTAATGAAAATCTAGACATTTTTGGATGCAAAGATATGCTTTTTCGTAATTGTGACATTCTGAAGTTCGGTGAAATCCATAGCGCAGTATTGCCTTCTTATTTGTACCTAAGTAAAATAAGATTAAAAGTTAAAATGAAGATTAATTATTATATATTCTGTTACTATAACGTACCGTTCTCAGCCCTTCCCACCATTGCCAAATCCTCTGGCGAGATTGCTGAAATGAGGAATTGGTTTTTGTTATTGATTATTTAAAGGGAATATGTAACATTGTAATTAAAACCAATCTCACCTATAGTTGTATCATACAGACACAATGAAATGGGTTGGAAAATCAGAAAAAGTAGTAAACATAATTCCATTACTTCGTTTGGGGTTAATTTTTGCAAGGTGTCATTCGTTTAAATCTATCAAATAATCTTATTACATTATAATCAAAAGGAGCTATAAACTTTATGGCATGTTCATTAAAATTTGTAATTTCAATTAATGGGTTATAAAATTATGAAGTGTTAGTATGAAGCGAAATCTAACTATGTTATAAGGTTGGATGGATGTAAATATAAGAGTTATTTTTTGAGAAGATAACCATGACAAAACAAAGTTGTTGTATGCATTGCCACGGTTCAGGGATATGAAGCGTTTTCGAATCCCGCCTCGTGATTAAAATTTTATATTACTCATTAAAAATTTCTCTCCATGAATTATAACTAGTATACTGACCATTTACTGCGCTATATTGTTAGCCTACCTACATTAAATATGATTCTCATCTCAGGCTCACACGATCGTAAACAAAGCCTTTGCACTTGTGATAGTGCCTTTTTTTGTCTTTTGTCAATTATTAAAATTAAAAAAAAAAAACACAATATGCGTGCTTTATTTTTAGGTTATACAGAGCGGCTCACCATACCAGTCAGCTCACACGTAACAAGAGATGTAGCATATCAAAGCTTTGAATATATTTTTTCAATGATTCAACATTAATAAATTCATATATTCAATAGATAAATGAAAAAGAACAAACACATTTTCATGTATATTTAATAATTTCATAATTAATTAACTTATATTATTATTATTTAACAATTTCAAATAATATTTTGTAAACCCAAAATTAACGTTGTTTCTATTTTTTTAATTTCATGACTACCATATCGCATACATATACATACTACGGTTATTTTTTAATTTGCTGCAAGCTTAAACATGAGATCGTCTACTATTATTAAAATAAAAATTCACTTTTTCGAACATTTTATTGCAAAACAGGTTGGTTTATGTTTTGTCACTTGCAATTGTAGTGGCATTTCCAGTATCCGTACCGTTCCCATTTTTAGCCCCATCGAGTGGAGTTGTGTTAGATGAATCATCAATACGAGTAACATCTGTACCATTAAGCCCCTTATCAGTTGAGTCTCCTCCTGAACCATGAGTGGTCATATCCTCATTTGATGACAAACTTTCAGGCGGAAAAAGAGTCCCGACAACCTGATATAATTGAGGTCCAAACGTTTTGGGTATCTTTCTTGTGGTTCCATTTGTTCGCCACATAAAGAAAGGCAAGATAGTAGAAGTCTTCATTTCATGACAACTGCATTTGCAAGTGTGACTTAAACGGAATATTTTATAACCAACACTTTTACATGCAGTCATACATTTAAAAGTCTTCACGAAATCTCCACATTTATTATAAAAACTTAATCCATAATGTTTTCGTAAATCTCCGTATTCTGTATTATCTAAAATATTGAAATATTTAATAATTACCATGGAAACCGTTAACTAAAATTTACCAAAATATCAATTGATATACCTTCTAGACAATTAATAGTTACGCACATAGATATCAAGAACAAAACCTTCATATTAATACACACTTAAAATCGAACGTTGTTTTTAAAAGCAATTTTTAATAATTATTCATTTATTGCAAATGACGCAGGTGTCATAATCAGAAATACATTCGTGTTAATGGAAATTTTTATAGATCTCTTAAACATCCATTTATAATACGATATAACATTAAACTCGTACATTGCTAACACCACACCGTATCTTTAGCAATAAATTAAAACGCTGCCTTTTTTTGTTGAACGCATTAAAATTTTATTTGGAAAATTTTGATAAGAAAATTTTTTATAGTTATAATTTGATGATATGTATTCATTCTTAAGCAATATATTCACAGCGGATACATTCATGTTTTACTTTCTAAAAAGATACGTTTTCTGATCTGCACCTATCTAACGACTAATTAATAAATCAAGAATGTGATAATGGCCGTGCACATGGGTCTCGAACTAAATTTCTCAGAATGGACCTCTCTATGGCCACCCAAATGATGATTTCATTATCTGTATGATTTTGATTGATGCATCAAAAGAAGTTCAGCAGTCGGATTCCCTTCATAACGGACATATTTGCTTTGTTTATTACTCGGAACTAATTGATCTGCGGCGCCATAGTTTTTCAGCGATCTGTTTCGATTTGAGAATTTAGAACGTTACGATACATTTATGCATATAAATGCATTTTGTTCGATACAATTTTTTATTTGCGATATGGACGGAACATTTAAATTGAACAGATGCTTTGAAAAAAACGTATTACAATTTATCATTTAGATATTCCTCATTCACAGTGAGGACGTTGTAAAACCATCGTAAATTTCGGTTGTTTATGTGTGAAAAGGCAATAAAAAGGTTACAAGAGAAAGACGAAATGTCCAGAAGCCAAGTGACAGGTCCCCTCGGTTTACGCCAACTACGGTACAAATTGCGATATTAAGCACAGAACGTGATGAAAGAACACAAACTGAATATAAATTAGGGAGGAACAGCGCCATAATCAATATAAACGATGCTAAAGAAGATTAGAAAAATCCCGTAAGGAAACAAATTTGCAACGCTGGACGATTTGCGGATATTTGTACAGGTTATTACGACGAAATTCAATTTCATTTTTCAATCATATAGCGAGTTATAGAAAAGTTGTGGAGAACATAATGATCATTCCTTAGGTATATGCATATCTTCATTAGTTGTTTTATTAATATACTTAACTAGATTTAGGGAGGAAAGTTCCTTGATATAATACTAATAGTATTAAGGAAAACAATGAACAAATAGAATCTTTCTTTACTGTCTAAGTTCCCTTCGATGTTATTATATCATGTATAATTTGATATTGTTTACTACCAATGCAACTGATTAACATCCGATTCATAAGGTGCCTTCTTATATTGTTCTTACTTATTACCTATATCAAAAGTTAAATGTAAATGTATCTAAAAACTTTTGTATCAAATCTTATGCCGGTGGCCCGTTTCCTTTTCCATCAGGTGATATTTTATATTTATAAATTTGTACTCAGAACTTACATGACAATTTAATTACCAAACGACAAAGTTCCCTATACAGTAAAGAAACAATCATCACGCTAACAACCAGCTCGGTGGCCCGCTGCAACACAAAAAATCTGTTTTACATTAAATGAGTAGAATTCAAATTATTATGAAATTCTATGATACCACATGCATTTAATGTAACGAGAAACTTTCTATGAAAGTTGATATTTTTATGATTTTAATCATTAACTATATTGGCGTTCTGAAACGGTAAAGACGGTTTATAAATATTATTGTACCTACTTTACACGACACTTATTAAAATATTATTACTGTTAATATTATATTAAACAGGACATAGCAAAAATTGGTTACTCACCCAACTGATGAACACATTTCTATATATAGATAGATAATGAGTTTAGTACTACTATTTACGACGCACTCCTTGTAATTTAATTTGTTTTTGGTACATTAATATTACTTAAACTCCAATGGATCGAGCGGGAAAATAAAAGGTGTTAATTCAATTTGCCTTTCGGTATAGCAGCCTTAATTGTTCTTTTATTGAACTCCTTATACATCTCACAGCTTTTCATAGAATTCCTGCGTACAATGTACTTAGTAATAAAATCTAATCATAGTTGCCGTCTGCTTCAATACAATACATGCAATGCTTCTGATTAATGACTCTCGAAATGAGTTAAAACAACAGATATAACGCTTTTTATGTTTGTTATGTTTACATAAAGATTCTTTGTGTGGGGTGTTTTATGGTTTTCTGTTCAACCGATTTGTGTACGCATGAAAATAGATTACAACCAGTTTTTCTTGTTATTAGTCGTTATAAATCATTGCACATCCGTAGAGATCAATCCTTAAACGAGATCACACGATCCAGCCCAGCCTAAATATTGTTTATCAAATTGAATGGCCGCCGGCATTATATTTACAACCCTTATGTTAACCCACATAAAAGTGTTACCTGCCATTTGTTGATGACTTTGTAGAGAAATAGACAACGCTCGTGACTTTGTTTGCATGAGAAGACAATTAGAGACTTATGATTCATTTTTTTTCATTTAATAATGGAAAGTATGAAATGTTGAATATGATAAAAACTCTGTATTTTTCTTTGTTGCAGATACAAATCTACCATTTACCCGTGTTAATGGAATCAGTACAAATGAACCGGTAAGAATGCCACCCACAACATAAACGAATGAATCGAATATTAACCAATAAGAGACTCGAGGATCCGGATTATGCTATTATCACAAAATATATCAATCCACTAGAAACACAGCGTAATTAATCATTATTTTTACATTAGCCCTCGATCAAAGGCGCTGAATATGAAACATTTATCACTATGACAAGTCGACTGCTACCTATTTACTCGCAGCCTCCCCCCAGCTACCCTGAACCTACCAATCCAAGTTAATGCTCTGAATTCAAATCTTCCGTATCGCATTAATCCGGCTGAGGGTCGTGCCGTAATAAATTCCGTATTATACGCACGACACGCGTATTAAAATAAACATATAAACATGTTACACCCCCGCGCGGTACACTCGTCGACAAAATGTATTCATATCTAAATATTTTTCAATTGCAATCAATCCCATAGATGTTTATAGAACAATTTGTATCTCCGAATTATTAGTAGTTTGAGTCAAAAATTTATTCATAATAAAACAATACGTTTTACAACTAATATAATGTGCAAGATCACACACTATATATAAAAATAGTAAAACAATGTTCATTACAACTTTGTTATTTTTACTTTTATAACTTAAGAAAGCTCATACATAAATTTTAAATTTTTTCCTTTTCTTATTTTTATTTTCAATTATCTATTACATTACTACTGTTATACTAAAAACTATCATATACCAAACGAGCACATTGCTGTGTGACTGTACGCTTCATGCTCTGAGATGGCATTTTATTATAACAATAGGTGAGTCCCAGCGGAGGCTGGAGGCTGGGGTGCAAGTGTATAATTTACATGACACATTGTCGCCGAGTGCACTCATTCTCGTTACATCAATTATATTGCACGCCTGCGAATTAATATACTGCCATGACATTTGCAATAAAAATAGCTGTATGGGGTGAAGGAATGCTTGTCTTAAGAGTTTATTGTAAAAGAATCGATCTGCTTGGGCTACATATATTTGGCCAACAACTTATTCGATTATTTCTTCTCTTATTTTTTTTAATGGTACTTAAGTCTTTTATGGATATGATTGGAAGATAGATAAAGCTTGAAGGTACCTACATCATAAGTACAAGTTGAACCAAAAAAATGACATGGAATATAGAAATTGATTAATTATTGAAGCAGCACAAAATGTTATAAATAACAAAAATTATTAATAAATTAAATGTAATGATTGATTATAATAAATAGTGTTGCGAAACAGGCACAAACATTCATAAACTAAAGAAAACTAATGCTTTAATTTATGTTTCTTAATAAAAAATGTAAAAAAAAAACAAAAATTAATTAAAATTGACTTTATTTGTTTATTTGGAGATCCTATCAAAGCGGAGCACTCTAAAAGGCGTTTAATTGTGAAGCAATTCCAAATCGCGCTTATAATTTATGATAACGGAGACGTCCCTTAGCGCAACATCGTTTTGTAGATAGGTATCTATCAAATTACGGCCACCTTCCCCTTCATAGCGCCTATTGTTGCCTAACACGGAAAATATTCATTTGAATATTTACTTAACATGGATAATATTTTAATCTTCCCCTTTGAATTATACATTTTCCAACGGAGACAATTTCACGCCCGTTTCATTGTACTGTCGTAACGTTCTCCTTAAATGCAATCTATTATAATTCTCGTGTCAGAGAAAAATAGATTAATAGAGTTCAATTTTGCATGCAAGCCGGGGCAATATCAATTTAACAAGATATTCCTTTTGTTAATATTCGCACACGCTTTATCAAATTCTCTAGCGGGGGTGACAATAAGCCGCTGTAAGTACTCACTCTAACATATGGATAAAAGCTTTCATTTAATTCTTAGCTCTTTCGAGTGTGATATAGAATTCGATAATACGCATAAGTAATTATGTACGATATACATTTATTTATTTATCTCTTACATGTTCTAAATATTTGAGTCGTAAGTACTCTTCCTATTGTTGAACTTTAATTGAATTTTGTTTCGCTATTAAAAATAAGGACCAGTTTGTTTGTTAAAATTGCTTAATTTAATAGATATTTAACCTATAAATGAAATCCATTTTCCTATTTTACATTGCTATCAAAAAATTAAAAATCACAAAATTGTCAGAAAAATCATTCCATCATATTGGTAATTTTATCGTAATAGAACTCAATTATTTAATTATTAATTAAAAATATACTATGACTCATCACAAAAATAAACCTAAACTGAATAAAACAAAAAATGAGAAGTAATCTTATTTACAATTTCAATAAAACAGTGAATTATCAACAGCTCAGTACGTACAAACTCGAGCTAACAAATTGATTTATCCTCATACAGTCTTCGCGCTAAAACGCCTTTGTTGTGTCAAATTATATCATAATTCCATTGTGAAAACTGTTAACTGTCTTCTCGACGCCCTCTTCACAAAAAATAACTGGAACGGGGTCCTGCCCTCCTCAGTTTAATAACATAATAGCACAATTCCCTCGCCGCATGATTCAATTTGGATTTCCTCCAGCCTCCCTTGTGCAGTCTAAAAAATGACAACTTCATTATATTCTACGCGCTCCCGAGGGCGACTTGTTTGCTGGAAGGATTATAATTATTAATACCGTAAAATATTAATACCCATCACACCCGCGCTGCACACTTGCAATCTGTTAAAAGCTTATTGAAATTTTAAGCCACGTCTTTGTTAGCGACAAATTGTCATTTGCGTATAATGCATCATTCAGATTAGCAATTTTAATATTGCTTCTTATAAACACAAGGCGATTTTAAAAAAATTCTACTATATACATAAGAATTTACAAAAATATCACGAAGCTTATTTCGCAAAACTCCATAAAAAAGCAAATTATCATTAAATATTATATTGTGTTATTGTGTACTGTACTAAATATCATATATTTGAGCATAATTATAGGTTAGGTTACCAATTACATACAATTAAATAGAAAAATATAAGTATCATACAAACAATTCCTTACAGATCTTTGTCTGTGCAGTATAAAAACTTCATCTCGTTCCCCGAGGAATTTAATTTGGAGTAATGGAAGTGTTATATTGACTTAACAGGCCAGAAGCTCCCCTCGCAGTTACAGTTATTAAAATGGAGAAATTTATTATTAGCATTTCACTGTTACACTATTTACATTTTAATTTTATTTGTTCTGTGATTCCATTAGTCACAATCTGGTGCATTAATACAATAATGTGGACAATAAACTGCCGCCCGGGTGTGTTAGGTAATTAATTTTGCTTTATTCGTGTTTTAATTTTATAGGATGCATTTCATTGAATTTGCTTATTCCTCTGTTTATAGGTTTCTAAATTTCCAATATTTATTTCACATTTGATCTAATATAAGGCTGATAGTTTCGTCATGAAATAATACCTGTAGTAAAATACAAGATCAAAATTTAATGCCCTTAACATCAATGCATCTTCGTGAGAAGTGACAATGCTGAAAGTTAATACTTATCCTCATTTATCGCATATATTCTAAAAAATAGTTGTATTCAACAAATGATAAAGTTACATAAAGGGTGGAAGTTATAAAGTAGGTGTTGTTCTCATGTAACGAGAAATGCGACACGCACTTGCTGCGCGCGACCCTGAGTATATCATTTATGTGTAGTCCTTTTGTCGCCTAAATTATATTTACAGAAGTGAGCAGACAATTTCACGCTCTCTTCCCGCGCCCCCAATGTGGACTCTAATCAACATGTCGATGGCATAATGCGGATACGATTTCGTTAAAAAAATATTGTGGTTTTTGAACAAATTTTTGTATACAGTTTTCGCATTTCATTATAAATGGATGATTGATGATGGATACCACATTAAGAAAATAACAGGCAATTGCAGAAAATTGATTATTATTATCAATTAGATCGTATTAAAAGATACCGGTTTTGAAATTCAAGGAAATTTTTCTATCACAGTCGCTTCACCAAGGGATCATTATATAGCAAAGTTTTCATCTTACCGCCTCATTTTATACAAAAATTCTAACTTAATTACAACCACTTACTATTAAGTAGATCATTACTGTCAAACTAGTTTTCTGATGAACACTATAAACGTAAGCAGGAATATATTCGTAAGATATGTACTATAAAATACCGACCAACCCAGTTTTGAATCTGGGAGCAACTTTTCAAACTGCTCCGTTCATAATATTTGAATATCTTACATTCCGCTTTTTATCTGCATTTAATTATAACGACAACCAATTTTCTCCATCATACTTAGTGGATTCTGGAATGATGTTTATATTTGCCATTTCTGTATAGTGATTACTGATTACGTTTTATAAATGGTTTTACTTCAGACACGTACCTGAATAGCCCACTGTATCCTACACTGTTCGGATTTTCTCCATATTGATAAAATATAGAACACCTTTAATTTGCTCTCGTAATAAATATGAGCATAACAATATTTTCGCTTGTGTATTGTATATGAAACATGAATCCGCACAGCCATTCCACACTAAGCCATCTCTCGGATCAATAGAAGGGTGAACACAGATGAGCATGAAAGATTGTCCACATGTTCGACCGACACCCCGCGATTCGCGGACCGCTCCCGCTCTTATCTATCCGATGCATCAAATTATAACCTCCAGTCTCAAGGCTGTCCCTTCCGCTACATTCTCTCATATGTCACTTCTTAGTCCTCGCGCCCCAGCAGATTTGTTTTGCCCGATCGTGGTTGACTCTCGTTTATCTTTAATCACGTTATGATAATTTATTTAACTAGTTAATGGTACATTTAAACATGTAGTCAATGAACCATAATTAAGAATAATTTGTAAAAAAATATCTATTTCAATATTTTCGTTCTATTTGCTATAAGATGCGTTGCCAATTGACAGAGTACAAACAAAAATTGACCCTCCATGAACATCTTTTATAATATTATGTTTATTTATCGCAATATTATTGCAAATTCATGTTAATTTTGCCACTCGATTAAACTTCCCGTAGATTTATCGAGTTGATACGTCGCAAGCACCGAGAGCGCCGCGTGGCCTCTTCCTGAAATTGACAACCAAATAAATTGCAAGATCAAAGCTCAGTACTTAGAAAACATATCGCAGAAGGGGCGGTTCTACGTCATGTATGGAGACGATCGGAAACGGAAGTGACGACAGTCGGCGATAGGAAGAGATGCACGGCGCCGGGATAGCCCACTTCCTGAACGCTGCCTTCACTTATCTCCGCAGGGTGCGTAAATATTACCTTACTAATACATTTTCGTTAAATAGGTCAACAATTAAGCTTTATTTCACTTGATAACAAATACAGCGTAAGCGATGTTCAAAACATCAAATACATGATTAATTATATTCATTGTGTAGTAGTAGCAGGTATAAATTTTTTCCCTGTGTTTTTGTCACTGAACACCTCGTAAACGGCTGGACCGATTTTAAATTTTCTTTGTCTTTCGGTGGATTCGAGAATGATTTAGATTAACAATTGTAACGCGAGTATAGACGCAGAAACCAGCTACTATGTTCTACATATTTCGCATGGACATGGTAACTCTGATGGCGAAGAACACAGGAGTTCTTTAAGTAGGTGATTTTAACTAGGAACTTTCCCGAATAGTATGTATAATGAAAGGAGAATTTACAGTTAAACTATAATATAATTGTTGATATGAAGCGAGACGTTAACTTAATCGGCTGCTTACTATAATTATCTTATAAAACCACAAAGGGTGTGTACAACTGTACAATAAGCGCCGGTATCAGGAAATACAACTCATTTCCAAACATAATAGATGTTCCGTTGCGTGTTAAACGAAATTAATTTATTCTGTGTCAATTATTTTTGGAGTTCCCTGTAGCATGTTTTAAAACAAAACATTCTTACTCTATAGATATTACTTGAAGCCAGTAATTTCGAAGTTTTTTTTACCTTAAAATAAGGATATTACATGTAATATCTCAAAACATCTAAAAACATAACAAAATATAACCTATAAAAATCACAGATAACGTGGCTTTCAGTATCTACATCCAGAAACTACTCCCTACGTCACAATCTCACAAATACACAAACTTTACCTCTTCATAATTATGTTATAACAGTAAACAAATCCCGAAAAACAATATATTTTCTATAACAATCCTTGAAGTAAAACAATAGTTTTAAAAATCAAATTATCAATGAGAAATTTTTTCAATGCTATAAAACTTAAAATTTAATCAAATTCAATCTTGAATGCGGAACCCGCACCGTGAATTGTTATTTCGTTCTTAACTATACCCTATTTCTTCTACTACATACCGTGCTCAACACTTGTAAACAAACGACTCAAACTGTAATTAGTTTCACAAACTACAAATTGTACATTAAATAAGGCAATCAATTTCCGAACGTACCTGTATATGGATAACATCGACATAATTAAAGAAGGCATACAAGCAATTCATTTTTTGATATGGTTTAATACGAGGTACAATGGTCAATGATATCTTTTTAATAGAATTGATGCATAATTAACGTATCATTATTGCGGTAGAGTATTATGTAGCTCGTTTTAAAATGTTATTACAAAGAAGTGTATCGCATACAGGTTGATATAAATATGTCATATTCATAACTGGTGCGATGTCCGTATAAATGGGTCCATATAATAGGATAGTGGCACTTACGAGTATGCTAATTTGAAAGCTGGTGACCCGTACATTTTTATCTCTGGAAAACTATTTCAAAATTCTGTTTCTCGTAATAAAACTAACAAGTGTTGCCTTTTCATGGAACTGCATAAGAGATTTAGTTTTTTTAACATAAATCAACTAAGAAATAATTTAGCTCCACTTTTATTTTTAACTAGACGCTCGTCCCGACTCCGCCCGAATATCACGATTCCTGTTTTATACAAACGGAGAATTTATTCAGCATATAGAGGATTCTATCACCAAAGTCAGTTCCTACCTTGTCTTTCTACTAAATTTCATCGAAACATCCAAACAAAAAAACTTTCACATATTCTAAAAGTATATAATAGAAATAGATTATATTCTTAGTATGGATCAAAATGAAAATATGACTAGTGATACTTCAGCTTTTTTATTTAAAAAAATAAAACTCAAGAACAAATTATATAAATTTATGACACGATATTACTTCATTTGCATCTAGTGTGCAAATTTTATAATTTCTTGAATCACACCATAAATTTACATGCATCAATAGGTTAGAATTTTACACAACAATGAAGGTCTCGGTGTTTAATTCGAGATTATAGGGGAAGTGATGCAAATTGTACCTACAATAAGTGCAATGAGCAGAACTGACAGACAAATGACTTAGATAGACGGCGTCGATCAAGCACCGCCAACGGCTAATAGATGGTGCATCTTTCAGTTATTTACTATCATTGCTTGACCAATCCACAAAATAAGAAAAGTAATTTGATTTTTTTATAATTATAAAAATGTTTTAAAACTTATTGCTCTTAAAATAAATAACCAGCTCGAGTATCTCCACACCAGAGCAGAGCTTAGAGGAATACAAAAGATCATTTTTAAAGAGATTATAATGCCTTAAATTGCCTTAATGGTTAATGCGAACCTAATATGCTAAGCTCCAAACTATGTAAATAATTCAAGTGTTTATATCAGCTGTGTTTGATCATTTAACACTTTGGTATCTGGTAAAGAAATGCAAAGTCAGCCCATCGTTCACAATAGTCCTATTAGAGCTCCATAATTTAAACTTAAAATATTATGATTAAAGCGACTAAACCGCATAATCTCTGTTATTATCGCATTACATACAAAATTGCTTGTTGTATTCAATGCCTAGGCATTATCCGCACGACTCTGTTCTATTGGCGTGTACTTAACAACGCTTCTCTGAATGACAAGTCTTCTAACAGTAATTGTATAGTCAATTGCCAACATTGTGATTTCATGCTATTAATAAAATATTAAGCTTTGATGATTTCTAACCTCCTTTTATACATCTTCATTTGTTTTTGTCTCTTGTTTAAAACCGTTTATGATTCTACAAATTACATATTTTAACCCTTTCATGTAAGCTATAATTATGTGGTTGCACGTAAACGTAAAAAAGTATTCGAATACAAATGTAAAACTTAAATTGATTTTGCAAGTCTAACTTCTTGTCTTTGACTTTTTTATTTGTTCAAAGAAACACTGCATAGCTTTTCAACACGTAAAAGTTTAAACAACCAACAAAATTAACTCGCTAGTAATCTAGATTAGTTTAAATAGCCCTAAAGAAATTATCGGTACGACCGCAACAGCACACGGCGATATTTTCAAATTGGCTTTTTATTTTCAGTGTAATGGAATTTAAATTGCTGCATAGGAAAGCTTCCTTTAAACAATTCCAGCCTCGTTTACTGTTAACTCTTTCTTAGTCACGACTGTTAATTATATTTATATTGTTCGTGTCTATGGGGATTCATTAAAGTCAATTATTGGATAGAATCATTTGCAATTGAAGGGTTTTAGAGGCTGAATTGAATTTTATCATCTTCCTAAAACGTAGGAATTCTAGAACGATTATATATTAGTGGTTAATTAAAAATTTCCGTACCATGTCTTCGTTGCATAATTATTTTCAATTTCACTAAATCTATAATCTCTGTAACCATATCGAAAATACTAACTTACTTTTAACTTAGTAAGAAATTAACTGCCATTATTTTATAATAAATGAACTAAAACTAATACGAGTTGAGGGGTTTCCTCGGAGTGGTGCAAGCAGCAAGGTGGGCCGGTGGAGGCAGCAGCGCTCAGCGCGGTGCACGCGCCGCGCAACCCAATGAGCTCCAAACGGGTGCTACATTGAAATTGCAAACCCACGCCTGCCCGTATCAAATGTTGTTTTATAGCTAATTCCCAAATTCGGTTATGGCCTATAAACGATCGGCTGGAATAATTTAAATGCGAACCCGCCTGTATAATGTTCGTACTTTACTCCGAAATAAGGTATTTGTATGTGAAATGCGTTTTGAAATAGGATTATCTATCCACTTTTATTTCTACGTTCGGGAATTCCGCGACAATTTGGTATTTGTCATTGTTTAGGCGTGATTCTATAATAAATTAGTAAACGATTTAACAGAATGAATTAGGAATACGTTATTATTACCCCGACTACGGAAATACGTACTAGAATAAAGTGACCGTTAGAAATTCCTGCTATAATTAATATTTTAAATGTGAAAGTAACTCTGTCTGTGTCTCTACTTCAAGGCTAAATCACTATACTTGGATGAATTTAGTAAAAACATAATTTGTGACCCCAGATAAGATCAAATAGGATAGAAATCCAACCGAGGCGGGGAAACCTCTTGCTGTAATTTTTTCCTTACGACTTAAAAAAAAGAATTGTTTTAGTATTTATTTACTGTCTATTTTTCAGATATTTCATTCATTGCATAACTCATTACGAACACGGAACGTTTTGAACTTACTTCACTCGGCTGTCATAAAAATGTGAAAGTCTTTGTAAAGCCACAAAGAACATGCTAAATACATTAGCCCGCCGCTAGTTCCCGCCCGTTGCACCTTTTTACAATTTAAAACGTTTTAATATAATAAACGACTGACTTCTAAAGGTTTTCTCTTGTTCCGAGCTAATTTCCAGACAGACATTTCCTTTCATTCAATATGAGCGATTGTTTATTGGCTCGCTCCGTTTTGCGAGACAATTGAACGTAATTACTTTAACGGGACTGGGTGTCATTGTAATACGGAAAATAAATTTCATAATGATTTTAATGAAAAACCTGTGCTGACGAAAATAAAAGATATGGAATAATTTACATACATCTAAATATATCAACGTACTTATTAAGGGCTATAAGCTTGTTTTATAAAACCCAAAATTATATGATGATCTACTGCATTATAAAAACCGAAAAATTTATATTGTGTTGCAGGATGTATGCAAATTTGATAGTGTATTGAAAACATAATGCAACAAAGTTGACATTATAGAAAGAAACACAAGGATACATGGAAACATTTAATTTTATAATATTAAAATGAGTATCTACCTAGGTCGTGCTAATCTATTGATTTAACGTATAGAATCTAATGAATCTTGAATTATCCTTAAATTTACTCGTACATTAAGAGTGAAAACAATATAAAAAGTTACATAAACAATTTTGCAATGAAAAATCTATTTGTCGGATTATTAACTGCATTATCCGCTTACATCAGACTAACGGTGTCCTAATGGACGAAATTTAATCACGATAAATCGAATGCCACCCGTTTATGAAGGCGAATGACTTAACATCTTTTTAATACGATTCACACGTTAGCGGTTATAGTTAGTTAAGTTTTTGTATCGAAACATTTCACGGTACGATGTATTGAACTCTTATTATATGAAATGTGATGCCACATACCGCTTACTGATGAAATCTATTATTGTTGATCCACGGATCGATATTTAATCATCTTGCTACTTCGACATGCAGCATGAAAAAGTCAGTCTTCGTTCCACTGTATTTATCGTGTACCTACTTTAAAAACGTCTTATTAGTTGGCTACTTATTCGAGTATTTATTTATCTTCTCACTCTTTTTATTAAAGCATCCTAATGAGAAAACCAATACAAACCAAACCTAATCACCTTAATAATTACAGAGCACCTCGGAATAATCTCTTAACAGAATATAAAGTATCCTGTATTTTACCTCGCACATGAGATCAAATAAGTGCAAAGTGCATACAAAATCGTGATGTGGTCTTTTAATCGGTTTCACGTTCGTTCCCGTGCTAGTTTTTGTATTTGAATTTCATTCGGTCTGCCAATCTGCTAGTTCCAATGGGTTCGTAGGAGTTGAGCCAAGTGAAATCATGCTATAAGACAATAGCATAAAAGCTATGAATGAAGAGGAGAGGTAAGGCTTAAGTTTCATAGCTCGCGGCCAATACTGGAGTAATAAGATAAAGAGGCGGACGCATTTTGTTTTGCAGTAAGCTCACTCCAATTTACGCGGCGCAGTGGCTATTAGCATAAGTCCGGGCCGGGAGCGTGATGTGCGCGCGATTCGCGGGCGTGACGTCGCTCGCCGCGCCGAGCCGCCGCCCGCTGTAATTGCGTCCGCGCAACACATTTGTTTAGTATTGTAAGCCGTGAAGATGCCATCGTACACCGACACTACAGCCGACTCCTTCAAATTAGCGCGCTAAACGCTCCCACTCAGTTACCTTTTTTACTGCGTACCTTTCATGGTAATAAACAAAATGATTTCTTCTGTGTAATGACTCGGAATGTTATTAACAGTAGTTATCGTATTTCAATGACTGCATTTATAAAATTTAGTATGCGGCTTTAAATTGTTGCAATTTTTGTTGAAATCTACATACACGGGTAAGATATACACGGTATTTTAAAATACCTTCACTTAATAAATAAAAAGTTATGTTAATTATAACAGTTCAAGTAATAACAGTTTTGACATAAAAAATCTCTAAATCAAATACTTATCTGGTAAAGGTTTCGTAAATAGTGACGACAAGCCAATAGTAAAATCATTATTATGTTGATATTACTGCAATAATATGATATCCATCGATGAAGGCTCAACGTAGGCACGATATCAAAAAACAATCCTGTCAAGTCCAATTAAAACACGTTTTCAAACCACACCAATAAAAGGAAAATTGAATATTATAAAAACATAAACAGCTACTTATAGCGATCATGTTTGGCTCTTTAATAATATGTAGATAAGAACAGCTTATACCGTGTAGTGAAAGGTTTCTAGGGCTGCAACATCTATAATTTTTTTTATTCTCTACTGTGCAAATATCTACTAAAAAGTACAATTTAAAAGTAGATTGCCGCAAATCCCAAAGAAACCCGGACTCTGGTCGAATAGACGACTGTCTATTTTTCTATTGATAACCTGGGCGAAGCAGGGTATGAAATATAAGAAAAAAGAAGAAAAATATCATAAATCGTAAAAATGGTGACCATATAGCTCAGAGCCGCAATCTTTTTATTAAATAAATAATTTAGACGCTGAATAGATTAAGTTCTAAACCATTCACCGCACATATTATTAAAATGTGTTTAAATACTTTGAGTTTCGAAATAAAAATAATTTAATAAAGTACGGCGTAAATAAAGAAAATAAATCAATTTATAATGTCAAGTTATAATAAAATACACTATTTCATTTAAAATTATAGTTATATCTTATAGCCCACGAGGTTCATCTTCAAGGCAACACTATAGCATCGACTTGATTAAAATTATTAACAGGTAATGGAAGACCCTGAAGACCTAATTTTTGCAAAATTAAACCGTAAATGGTTATACAAAGAGATGATACGTAATGTCCGAGATTCTGTCTGTTGGTAAGTCGGTGGGGCACTTGTAGTTATTACTATTATTACAACAAAAGTTAGTGCGTAGCCCTACAGGCTGCGGCCCGCTGGGTAGCGGCGCACGCGCGGGCTCGCCTGCCGTCATTAGAATGTAGCATCTCGAACGATTTTCCTACTATAGACACGGTAATGATCGTAAAAACAACCGCGAAGGAAAAACGCACAGCATAAAAATATTGTATCCTTACTGCCTATATGCCACAGCCATTTCTGAAAATCATACGGAGCGAATAGCAAAAGCAAGTCGGTGCACATATTTTGCCTTACACAGCCACTACTAACGAATGCATCGAGGATTTTAATGTCACTAATGTGATTCTCGCAATACATACATTAATCTTATTTATGCGAGCATAAATAAGTACAATTTTATGGAAGTAATTTAATTTTGCACGGACAATGTTTAAATATTTGTCAATGAATGTTGAATAAAGTGCAAAGCAATGACCACAAATTAACAATCATCTCCACTGAAACCGAATTATGTTAATTATTTTTTGCCACTTTTGCCGTTAATAGGATTGTTAATTTTGAATCAGAATATTAATTGTTGTTCAAACATTTGTGATGATTGTTCAAACGTTGCTATGTATATTCCAAAAAATATATAAGTTTAGTTTTTCATTAACATTACTTATACAGAAGTTATGATTGCTTTATAATGAAATTTAGGAAAAAGTGTTCGCAGGCTATTCTCAAAAGCATAATCACTACTAAATACAATGCAGTAAATCGATCATTCATTTAGTAATCCTACAATTGTATTAAATTATGAATACGTTTAAATATTCTGCAATGATTCAAGAGGAGAATTTCCTGTGTTCTCCGTTAGCCCGCGTCCCGTTCTCGGCGGCTTGCAAGAAAAATAACAAAAAGCCGTCCATCAATGTACTGCCAAAGGAGGACGCGATCATTAGACCCGAGCCATAATCGCCGCATCCTGAATAGGTAGGTGGCAAAGCGTGCTCCATGCACCCTTCTGCTTCTCATACATTTCATAAACATTGGTTCATTCATCTCATACAGCTACTTTTTATAGGAAACGTAGGCATCGTTTGCGCTATTAGGTTTCTATCTTGTTATCCCTAATACGATCGGTTATGTTATGAATTTCATAAAGATATTGAATAAATATAAGATCTAAACATAATAGGCATATAGGTATAATAGGTATTAACATTAGTGATAGTGAAAAATCAATTTTATAAAAATTTAAGCAAAACGTGCATTTTGCAAACAAATGAGCATTACTATTGCTATTTTGAAAAAAAATAACTTGGTTTCAAATAATTTTGCATATTAAATTCACATCATTCACCACGCATTGAATTGCAAGGAATACTTAAATATTGTTCATTTAGAAATGTTTTATACGTACAGCAAATTTTTGTTACATTATACCATTTATTAACAATTTCAAGTTAATTTCGGTCTCAAAAAATGCAATTAATCAATAAGAATAATGTGAAACAAGTTATGATCAAATGAGCCAAACAACAAACTACTTAAAGTACATAGTTATACAAAGTTATATGCAAATCGGAGTCATTGTCGAAGGGTATAGTGATTATAAAATCTAATCAACTTCATAATGGAGTCACGACATGAAAGTTAACAGTCAAACATGTGTTAGTTGAGGTAAAATAATAATTAGGTAATCGTAAAAGTGGCGTGGGAGCGTGTGGGGTGGCCGAGGTACGGTCGGCATACAAATTGAAAGTGTCCGATCGATCGCTGGACTCTACTCTCACGGAACCGATTACCTTAAGACAATGGCCTACAAGCCTTGCATCTATTACCCTTTTTAAGCTTTAAACTGCCCGATGCCCTTTGTACGAAGAAAATGATATGGTCTGCTGGATTTACTTAACAATTACAATTGAAAATCGTAGCCTCTTTCATTGGATTCAATTTTATACTATACATCCTTCACTAGCTTTCCGCCCGCGGCTTTGCTCGCGTGGAATTCGGTTATATCGCTTTCATCTCCCTATTTCAACTCCTTCTACCATTTTTTTCGCGATGAAAATTATTCTGTGTCCTTTCCCAAATTCAGTTCTACCTTCATACCAAATTACATCAAAATTAGTTCAGTGGTTTAGGCGTGAAAGCGTAACAGACAGACAGAGTTACTTTCGCATTTATAATATATTGGATTGTGTACAAGTGCAATGATACTTAAACATATATTAGTTTTAGAAAACATGTGAGTTAAAATGAATTAAGTGAATTTTCCGTTTTACGTGTATTTTTATGGAGTTGGTGTAAAAATAATAGGATACTTAGTGTGTGCCTAATAACGCATTTCTGCCATTGTGAAATTATTTTTGTTAGTTTCATTAGTCATTAAAGCTCATTCGTAGTCAGCGCTTAGTAATTAATATAGAATGATTCTACGATAAATAATTTTAAAAAAATAACAAAAATCAGTGTGAAGGTTAAGATATCACATAATAAATTTGTTACCTTTTCGTGGTGCCCTTACTATCATATCAATTCTGTAACCGTGGCTTGCTTAGAACAATATGTAGACAATTATAGTGTCATTTGATATTCTGTCAACAATAAGTGCAATCGCGGTGCAGGGCGAGACGGGGGTGCTGGAAACAAACAAATGACGTACAGCGAAATGTACTCGCGCACCCCTTGCCGCGTTAAGCCCTATGCAAAATAAAACACTCGATTGACATCTCTTTGAAATTTATTAAAAATTCAAGCAGCTTAGACTTTAAATGGAGGGTTAAACGCTCAGGAGAAAGGATTACCGTATATCCAAAATGCCGCTGGTTTATTCGAAATGCTTGTAAGAAATATTGATTGACATACATTCACCATTTGCATGCCATTTCAGTGTGGAGTGTTTTTCAAACGAAATTAAAGCTACAGTTAACAATTCTAGTATTTAATCACTTTTAAGAACAAAATCGTTTCCAAGTAGCGTAAATTTTCAAATTATTTGCTCATACGCTGTGAATAGGGATTCAATTTTAGGTTATAAATTTGTCCAGTGTTCGGCCTGATGTTTAAAAAAAAATTAGTTTATTCGACTGGAATCTTCATTATAACTAAAAACCTATTCCTTGTCTTTACAAAACTATATAATTTCGAAACGATTCTGTTCAGGAAAAAGCCAAGGAAATCCAGGAAATTGCGACCTCTTGGGAAAATGATGCAATAAATCCATAACACGTCACTCTAACACCTGTTGTTGTGTCCCGTATTAAGATGGCGGGTTATCTGTTTATGATGATAAGGTGGCGGCCGGTTGCCAAGCAACGGGGGCAGTGGTCAGCAGGGGGAGAGGGTCACTCGTTCCTCATACTCGAGACTCGTACACACCACCCCCACCCTAATAATTATTCTCGTTCTCCACGTCAAGTTAAATTGAACATGCCTATTTATAAGTTACCATATAAGACTATTTTTTATTGGATATAGAGTTTCTTTCCACATGACACATCATTATTTGTTAAATTCAATATAAACATACTAAGATCAGAAGAACATTTCTTATAATCTTTTAGAGTATGAAAATATACATATGATATAAAATTAATATGGCAATGTAATAAATTAGTTTGCTTTCAATAATATACATAGCATTATGGCGCATAAATGACATGGCAACCTTAATCGCAAGTCATAAATAGGCTTTTATTACACCCATAAGTCGAAACCTTCTCTTTAGCAGTCAGTGAAAGCAAAACAACAAAAACAGGTAAATTTTAACTGACTTAAACTGATTTTGTGTTTTAAACGAACGAATTCACTGAACAGATTCTAATCGGAGCCACGATGAAGGGATCTCATCCGATTCTATTCGGAAGTTAAGTAGCGAAGGTTTATTTTGTGGTTAGAAGCTTTTTAAATGGCTATCTGTCTCCACAACTCTTTTTACGTTTATTTTCTTTGGGGACAATTGTTTAGTGTTAATTATTTCTACGACGTTTGAAATAACACTATTTTTTAATCTTTGACACTTTTTGTCACTCTTATGATATATTTACTACGGTGTTGTTGTATCAGTATTTAAATTATTACTGTCTTTGTATTGTGTTAAAATTGTGCGAAAAAAAAATTATTGACGTTAATTGTTTTATTCTAATGCAGCTGATGCAGTATTATTAGAAGAACAGCTTAAATAGTTAATTTTGTTTTTATTCGAGACAGCATTCCAATAATATGAAGCATTGCTCTGTGTAGTTACAATACAATAAACTATCGAACTATTAAGAGTGCATTCAACTCTAACACGGTACTATTATTAAACGGAATTCGATTTAAAACCGAACCCTCCTCGTCGTTTGTGAAATTGACATTTATTCTTCGTGTTTCATTGTTGTTGCAGTCGGATCCGATCTATTGTTAATTAGCTTAAACGGCCCATGAGGTACACGAGACAAGTTAGAAATTATTTTAAGAAAATATGACGAGTAATTTATTCACAAGTAACAAAGCCAACTTTTGTAGTAGAAATTTGAATAGGATGTTAATATATTATAATGTTTTCCAAGTTAACATTGAGGAAAAAGTTCAATAAATTATCAAAACGCCTATCAGTTTTTTTTTATGGTCTGTACATCTAAATATTATGAATACAATTAAAACGCATTAAGTTTTTTTATAAGAGAGAGAACCTTTATAATAATCTTTATAAGTTATTTACCTATTTGATTGATTTTAAACGTATAAAAGGAACTTTCAGTGGCGCTGCAGTGACTGCGGCAAACGCCCGAACTATTAATGAAAACGCGTTGTAAATAGCTACCCCTAGCGCCATCTGTTGGCAAATAGATGAAATAATTTACTATACGTTATAACAATACCAACAGATACACACTTAACTATATTGTATTTGCGAACTAAATCTATATATTCATACGTGCAGGAAAATTGTACCCATTTTTACGACAATTACACGGACAGAGGAGTATCAAAGTTATAGCTTATAATATTACTTACAGAAAAGGAGTGCAGATTTTTTTTAATCGTTCATAAAACATTAAACACTCTATACTCTTTTATTTATTTTTATCTCAAATAATATCGACCACTGGGCGACCATTAATTATTTATCTAGAATAGTTAGAGTTTCCAAAAATCCATTACTTATATTTTTGACTTGATATCGTAAATATCTTTAAATGCATAAAAATTTAATGTTATAATTAATCGTTTATAATATTTATTTTTAGTATATACCGAAATCATTAATATACCTTCTAAATAATAGGCTCGGTAACCTCTTTCAGTATATATTATACGTCCATTACTCTATGACATAATAGTTGTACCTACAGATGCTCTTTGTATTATCAGTGACTTATTAATTACTTATATGACTATTTACTTCAAGAACCACTGTCAAGAACGATTCGGACACTGTCATATTAAAATTAATATCTTTCAGTATTTACACAGAAATTAAACTATACAGAAGTTAACACTTGTTAAACGATAAATGAACCTTTATCGTTATACTACTTAAATAGTTTTTGAATGTATTTAAATTGATATGAAGTATATTATAACCAAAATAAAAATATGCTTTATATTCGGAGGCAGATTTTCACTTAAAATCTTGTTTATGACATAATATACAATAATAATACATGTAAACTCGATAATTTATAATTCCTTTAGAGTTATTAGTAGAAAATAATGTTCAATTTAAAGGTTAAATAATTTTTTTTCTGTATTTTGACGACAGGAAAGAGCTTTTAACGAAGCTTAATGGAAATTAATGTTTTAGTTTGAGTTTTGAAAGTGAAACCTACACTGAATATATATGTATTGATTTAATAATATGCGTGTGTTTTATAAATAACAAATTAATTAATTATCGTCTTACATTAGCGTCCAAATATACAGACTATGCATTAACGACACTTCAAACAATTTAAATAGATAACGCAAAAAATACACGTCTTCGAAATTTCGAAATAAAGTCACCAAACATACGTTTGGCTCACGAATTGAACTCGTAAAATGGAAATGTATTGAGGCTGTAGGTAAGGTTATTACATACGAGAGTTATTCGCTCCCCATCAGGAGTGCCTCGATTAAAGCCGTAAATACTTTGAGATTAATTATCTCGTAAACAGTCGCAGTGGCACTGCGCGACTCAAATCGCTCACCTACGCCGTGAGCGCGATACAAATTCAACTTTTCCAATTAAATTTCGTGAGGCATTAATAATTATTTGGGTACATCAATTTGTTTCGTCGCTGGCAAGCGCTGCCTTTAAGATGGTACATTCACATAGAGTGAAGCACTTTCGATACGTCTGAAGACGTGTTGTAATTTGGCTAACAACAAGAATATGTATTTATAATTGTATCATAAATAATAATAAAAAATCTTTATAAAATAGTTTCGTTTTGAAAGAAAAGTTTTCCTCCTAAGCCCTTTAACTTTTATAAGGCTATACTCACAATAAATTAACCCAACTTTAAATATAGCTTTAAATAAACCGAAAGCAATATCCGACGACGTATCTTTAAACGCTTTAAACTCTTAATAGCGGCCCGACTGTGGAATTAATTGAATTAAACTTGGAAATGAAATATTAACACTTTAACGTATAAAATTTAATACTGTTAAGTTATAACGTGATTATTCAACTCCCCAACAATTTCCAAAAACATCTAGGAAATTAAATTCGCGAGACGACGGCAGCGCCTCCTTTGAGCACAGCTTCCGCTTTTGTCGGAGCGAGCCTCACCACTCCGTACTCTGAAATTAATTTTCTTCGTCTTTATGTAATTTAATTATAAACATTTCAATATGCTCTGCGAATTTATACTCGAGAGAAAAGTTAAATAGAAGCGTTTAATACTTATCTTTTAATACCATTTCGTATAACGCCATGATTTCCGTGAAATTTAGCGCAATTGATCTTAATATTGGAATTTCTAAATACCTACTATTGATAATTGAATTATGTTGTTCATAAGTCAAGATGTGAAGCAAAAAGTATGTATATTATATTGTTTACGATGTCAATCTTTTTTTAATAAGATATTAATATAAATAGAAACAAAGACTGAAACTAATTTAAAGAATCTGTTTGAGAAAAAAAGAGATCTGTAATCATGAAATGTATTTATGGCTTCGAAGCCCACCCCGTGTACTTTTAACATTATAACTTTATAGTACACGAGACGCTCGTCCCGGCTCCGCCCGGATATCAAGATTCCTATTTTGTCCCAAGGAAGTATTTAATCGGGATAAAAATTATTATATCACACGAACTGACTTGGGTATACCGTCTGTATACCAAATTTCATCAAAATCCATTCAGAAGTTTCAGTGTGATTGACGGACAAACATCCAAACAAATAAACTTTCACATTTAAAATATTAGTGTGATAAAAAAACAGTTAAATATAAACATATCAACATAAAAATACTTATTAATAAAAGTAAAAACCAAAACTTATAAAGCAATCAAAATAGAAGCCATTCCCGAGATCACATATCTAGTGTTATTGAGTGCATTTTTTTATTAAAGCGTTCCATCTGCGAAATTAAAACTATCTATTTGTATGGAGTGCTCAGTTAACAGATGCCACTAGCGTTCGTGCAATTTTGCTCTTAAACCGTTCACGCTCCGGCGACAAGAGGCGACATCAAACATACGCGGTGCCTGCAAACCTTTTGCCAGCTTATCTCCTATTCACTATCTGAATCTTCCCAAAATATCTACAACCATCTCGATTGTTCAATGTTTATTAAAATTCATTTTACGTTCATACAACAACACTTTTGTCGGCTACTTTTTTGTAATCATCTTGGGACATTTTACGGGTGGATTAACTGGTGACGCATGCTTTTGTCAAACCGGCAGTGATGTCTTTTTGTGACGGTCCGGTATTATGGTTTGCTATTGCGCGTATTATGTCATAACAAGAATACTCGACGCACTCGCAAGCTTTTTGTTCCGCTATTTTATTGTAAATTGAATTCTGTGTTGACAATGTCATCGCCGAAAACATCCTGCTTTTTATGCATGTACTTTGGATAGCGAAATTAAAAGCTTCGACTGGCATTAAGCATTAGAAGTGCTCAACTCAAGTATGTAAGCCGGATGAGGCAGGTATGTTCATATAGTTTATGCTTTAAAAAAACTTATAAGCAATTAAGTTGGAGAACCATAATTGAATAATTTTAAGACGAGCAGAAATATCATAAACAGTATTGTGGCTGTGTCACTTTAATATTATCAAAGATCTTTGTGGCAAAAATATCACCTAACTTTTCGATAGTTATTTAGAATGTTACACCTTAGATTAAACGATGTAGCCCTACGCCGATACTAAAAGCAATAAGACTTACAACTCTGTCCCTACCGAAACAATTCTGTATCTCGGTGTCTTCACTAATGGCGTAAGTTCGACAGTCGAAGTTAGTTGGAGTGTTCCAGAGCTGCAATAAAGATAAATCCAGCAATAATATGTTCTGTGGGCCTTATGTGTGGGGTTGCTTGGGCACGAAATTGAATTTACATAGTCTTAAGTCGACACCGATTGAGTCGCGCAGCGCGTTCAACTGCCGATCGTGGACAATTACGAGCTCGCTAGTTAGATGACGATTACGCGGTGGCCCGGGTTCTTGAGGTGCCCCGGGACCCACGCTCGTTTGAATATCTAATTTTATCAATCACTAACCTCTAATAGCGATTATACTAACTAACCGAACTTGCATAAATAGTTTGTTAATTGTTATTAAAGGGCTTCTGCTAGAAGTTTGTAGGATAACTTAGTGAGTTTATAATATATATAATCATTACAAACTGACAGGGTTTTTGTACATATTTTCTATAATATTATAAATTGTTCTACTTTTAATAATATCGTAAATTGAATTTTGTAAAGTGCAGTTTAAAATTCTACACGTGACTACATTTTGTGAGTTTTACAAATTTAACTTGTAACTTCTAGCGTTTGCATCTTATTAAGAATTTTTTATCTTTATTTTCTTTGAGTATTTTAACCCTAACACCTAAAACCCAGAACACAAAAGCGAAAGTTAATTATGAACATACAATTAGTACATAATCCCATCTCTATCTTTTGTACACTTCGTTGAATACAAAGCCTTCAACCGTAAATGGACCCATTGGCCATTACGTACATAATACTCGCACAAATCTAATATTCCCATTACACGTATATACTAAATTCGTCCATCTGTGGTAATATGTGAGACGCGTGCAATCTTCCTCCAAGTCACTAATCCTGCAGCCGGAGGGCCAGCTCCGTATGAAAGGACGCTCCTTATCCCTTGATCCCGTTGTTTACCAGACATTAAACAGATAACAAGTCCGCGCCCTGATAACTTCGGAGCAGATTAAAGCCTCGCAAGCTGCCGTAATCCTGACTTCGATTAATTTCATCCAATACTTATTTGGGTTATACTGTGTACTCATTAAGCTAAGGTTCGCTCGACATGTCCTGAGAGAACATTCATTATTGATACTTGTACATAAGGGATACTAAAATGTAACGTAACAAAAACTCCATACAAAAACATAACGTAGCATTCTTACTGAATTGATTTCTGCGATAAATGGAGTATAATATAATTTAATAAGATATAAAGTTAGGCGCAGCTCTTACAAGGGCCTTCAGCTATTATGCATAGTTCACAACTATTCCATTTTCCTGTTTCTATTCTGTTACCAGACCGGTCATTCTATAAGCATTTTGTGTCAAAACTAAGAGCATTTTTTAATGACAGCAGAGGCCTAACCGTGTAACCGTGAAGTCTATTAAGTTCGTAGAAGAAAAAGAGTTTGTTACGGCCACATCACACCCTCTATATTTTAAATAAAGACCTTATGTAATAAAATAATTATACAAAAACACCTTAGTGCAAAATACGTTTTTTTTTTTACTTTTATGTAAATACGTCAAATATACCTCAAAGATACAGCCCACATTGTACATAAATAAATAAACGTTACAATTTTCATCTGATACATAATTAAATTTCGGATTGTACACAGTTATTAATTAACGATATGATACATCTGTCGTCGCATCTATTTACAGTGAGTTAGCTATTCGCCGCGACGCGACGCGCTAAGCCAACAAACGCGACCGTGCATGAAGAGTGCAAATGATACATCCCCCGGTATCATCTAACTGTGCACATACTAACCGTATGAACAACCCCTTACTGTAGTAATAAATCCGTGTTTACTTTACACATCAGCGATAACACGTGTGGAATGAAAGTGACAGTCAATTATCATGTCGAATTCCAGATTTATTAATTTGCACTAACATTGAAATAAAAGAGCAAATGGATTTGGAAAGGAAATGGAACATTTTGAGGTAAAAATTCAAAAATTTGAAGTAGATGTGTAAACAAAAATCACCAGGAACCCGCCTCACTTTTTCCCAATTAACATTATTAAGTAACTATTCGATAGAACATCTAATTCGACATTCATGAAACATACTGAACTGTTTGGAAAGGCATGACAATTGGAATCTATTAGAATTTACAGCAATGATACTGTACTATTCAACATATTATTTTATAGGCAATAAATACAAGCACCCGGAATTAACATGACTCAACCCGAGCATCGCTTATACAAAACAAGCAAACGTAATATTGCTAACTGGAAACTAATATAGCAGGCTAATCAAGAGAGTGCATATTCATGAACACTCATTACTATTCAGTATGAATTTAGTCCACGCCTAAATCTAATTAGATGTTTGTGGAAGCGTACAAGACGTATTCCAATATTTACGTAGAACGTCTTAAATTGCATTTAGGTTCTGTAACAAGCGGACAGGTATATTTGTCGACCGATAAAATTTAGTTTGGTCTGATGAAATTCAAGTCATGTTTCCGTAGAGCCGCAACGTAACCACAATAGCAACAATAGTAAGAGCACATAGTAGCTATAACGCTTACGTAAATTTCTTTACAGGGTCCAATTCACAATAATATTGTATATTTGTATAATACTTGTTTCAAGGAAAATTCTTCCAATTATTGAAAGGTAAGAAAACGATACGTATATTTTTTTTTTATTTCACATGTATTATATCTGATACAAAAAAATAGCAATCTTTCATTTGTAATTATTTACAATAAATAAATGTTTCAATTTATCAAATAGTTTTAATTTGTAGGTGTAAACATATGTAAAATTTTTCTGCGAGTGAAAATTTTGTGAGTAGGTATACTTACTTATTCATCTGTCAATCCTTATTCCTGAAACGCTTTATACTGAATCTACTTTTAGATAGAAAGCAAAGCATACGACTTTGTTTATATATTCCCAAGTTGAAAGTTCAATTAAAATAATATTTGCAAAGCTCCAAAATCAGTTGATCCATATATTTATGTATTTTATTTTATTTTAACAATTTTATGAACAATTTTGTATACATACATATATAGTACAAAAGAACAATTTTGGTGGAGGGGAATTTACTAATACATATATCGTTATCGTCATTTAAATTCCTTGTAAGTTTTAAATGCTATTATTATATGTGAATAGAAACGATATTTGTATGTTTATCAATATAAAAATATCCATCGAATCCATTTAGCTTTTTATTTGTAATCTGAGCGATGTCTTCTTATTTAAAACAGAATATGTAACGCATAAAAAACTTTTTTAAATTTTATTTATTTATTATTCCATTACTGCATTAATTATCACATAACTTTTCAACCTCAGTCAAACAAATGATAGACTGCGGAGCAAAGTCTCAATCTGCAAACACAAATATAAAGCTAATTAAAAAGTTTCAAACTAAATTATAAGAGGGTTGTGCCGATGGCCTCCGTACCAAGATTGCAAAATAGATTTAATCAAAGCGGGTTGTCGCGTGGAATGTGAAGCAGTACCAAGTGTAAGTATGCACGAGTAAGTGTAACGTAATGTGATAAAGTTTCATGGTAAACGGGAGCAATGTTTGCAGTTGACAGTTGCGGCACCAAACATCGGTCTCGCACTCACAGAATTCCAAATTTCAATTACATATTCATAACAGGCGCGGAGAATTTGTTCATTTTGTAAATCCCAACTGACACCGTTAGTAATAGATTAGAAATAGTAGGACGTATCTGATTTATTTTCGGCACCGAAATGTAAAACAGTCCGTTACTTTTGGACCATAATGCGTAAATATGTAGCAGGTAACTCTTTATTATGCGAGACAAACCAACAACACTTGCGAAAACGTTATGCGTGCTATTATATGGTCATCATTAATAACTAGTAAGTAGTAGTCCATAAAATATGCATTTTGAATATGTGTTATAAATAATCAGGTTCACATCTAGCCCATAACGCACATGTATTCTCCAAAAATAATCATGGTCCATCATTCTATTTTGGAAGCGATTTTTTCCTAACGGGCTATTAAATCAAGTCAACTAAGCGACAAAGGCAAGTCAAGTCATAAAATTTATAGGCGATCGAATGAGATAATATGGTCGACGTTAAGAGCTTAGACAGTTTGAAAATTTAAATGTGAAGTAAGTTTTGCGAGATTGCGCGGTGTAAATCAGCGCGGAAGGCGGGAGGCACGCGGCTCCGCTCGTCAGCCGCCAGCGATAAATCCACTGCTCCCTCGGGCTCCTCAACCTCCGTCTTCATATACCATTTCGAAAATCTTACATTTGTTCATAGTTTATGCTATTCTTTGGGTGACGGAACTGCTGGATCTAGGACTTACGATTTATGAGTCTGTTACTATGGTAGGTATAGGTATAAAATATTTGGATAATTAACTACAATTCTATAATCTAGTTCTTATACCTTTGTTCGAGTATTCATTAAAGTGAATACCTCCTCATTCCCTCTAATTTAAGTATATTATCATATCCATTCTATCTTCAAAGAAAAAATGTACAAACAAAAACTACTTTTTTATACAAATAAAGACATCCATTTTATTTGTAACAACTACTTACAAAATAACGTTAAAATTACACTTCTGCATAAGTAATAAAATATAAAATTTTATGACCGCGTTTAATATCAAAACATAAAGTAAAAAAGCTTCGCATAATTAGTTCGTTGACAATCAAATTATTCGTGTCCCAGCCATCTATCAGGCCGTAGCATCCGCGGTATGTTTCGCCAATTTCGCCCAATTTCTTTTTCACGCTACATTTCAAGAATCTTATTTTTGTAATTACAAAAATGTCTAGCAAGTCGACGTTATCCTTAATTGCTGGACATAAAAATTCCATTTAAATTTCCCTTTTAAATATCAAGGAGGAGCGTCTAATTGTTATAATACACTCGTTTGCGTATTTTTATTGTCCTTACAATAATTAGAACATAAGGCTACGTAGCTTTTTAAAGAGGGTTGTAATTAAACTTTTCTTAAGGAAAGCAAAAAAATATAGCTGATGCGAACGAGGGGGCAGGTCCAGTGAGCGGGGGTTTGGGCAGTGGGTCGGTTATTTAAGAAATGGAAAGAAAAGCAATTTACTGCTTATCAAGCGAAGTAGCAGCCCGTGGGCCGTGGGTCACAACAAGTAAAAAAGTAATAGCGAAACGGCCAATCAAACAACTTCGACACCGGCTTTTTATTCTATTCAACTTGCATTCATTATATTATTCGTTTATTCGACATTGTTTCGTTAAATATGTATAAATCACTCGAGTCTCTGGATCAACTTGGAGCGGAAGATTGGATATTCGAGATGCTACCCCAAAAATAGATTAATCAGGAAAGTTGCTCTATTATAAGTTGTTAGTGAAGTTAAGGCAAATTGGTTTAAGTCTACAAATTCCGTTCGTAGTTGTCGACGACGCGAGCTTCACTAACTTTGCCGAGAGACAGTTTTCCATGACAGCCCTCTACGAGGCTACTCGTAAATAATACAGAAGCTACAGATTCTTAACGTAGCTTATCGTTACAAACAAAATATACTTTAAGTTTTGAACCTGTTTACAGTTTTTGGTAATTTTATGTTTTATTTACGGCCGCCCCGGTGCAGTAGTTGTCCAGTACTTACAGTACATGTTATATATCGTATAATATGCAGCACGGGTGAAACACTAAAAAATAACGTCAGGTGAAAGAGTCTTTGAAATCGGAAGCGCGTTCAAACAGAGTCTTCATCTTTATATTATTATGGTATAGATTTTGAAAAACACATTTCATATATAAACTTCCAATAAAGTGTACTTCATTGAAATTATGCAAGTGGTTGTTAAATTTTATCTTATATTTATTTATGAAAAACAAATATGCAACATGTATCTTGGTTCTTACACCTACATAAGGGAGGAACCCCACCCAAACCTAAAAAAAATTGAAACTAGGATTCGCTCAATCACTTAGAGCCAATATAAATTCTGCTTGTGTTTCATGAAACGCTTTGTCAACCTATCAATCAGTTTAAAAATTCCCTGTTGATCCCCTTAATTTAATCAAAAGATCGCTCCGGCTGGTCATGGACAAGAAAAAAACGGAATGACTTAACAGACGATACGGTAATATAAAATTTTCAACGAACACAAGGTGGTGGGCTGAGGGAAGGGAGGGAACTCCCTCTGTAATATCCTAGTCGAGCCGAGTAACCGATAAATTACAATTTGACATAAACAAAACCCCACTCTGCCACACGTTGTATCGAATTATTTATTACAAGCCCGGGTGCATTAATACCTTTATGTACCAATTCCTAATAAATGTTTTATTGACTTATGTTGCAAAAGTTACAGTGTGTTATATACACATCGTAAATAACTGTAAGTTATACTAATAAGTGTACTTCTATATAATAAAATTCATGTTTCTTATGTACATTAATAATAATTAATGTAATTTCCATTGAAATTGGATCCATTTACAAAATGTTATACTAATAAGTATCTTACGTATGCATGCTACTAAATTGTTTGTTCGCTGCTCCCTTATGTGGTTGAATTTCAGATTTATTTGTTAATGTAAACAACAGGAATAAAAAAAACAGATTATATTAAACGACTTTTACGTTATTTTGTAGGGAATTATAAACATGAAAGATAAAATTTGTTACAGGTAGCCTCGCCCCTGCATACGTTCAAAGATTTCTACATGCGACCCATTACCAGAAGCACGGGTAAATATGATAATTATAAGTGTTCCATCAATTGTTAATAATCTCAGTAACAGCTTATAAAAGACATTCAAGATTGATACTAATTACATTACAGATACGCGTTCAGATGACCCCAATCGGTACGTGTGTCCCCATCCGGCACCCCGAGGGATGTAATAAAATTTGCATACTTTTAATCAAGGGCCGTGTCGCGGAGAAGTTTGCCAATATCGGACCGCCGTGATCGATCTCATACCCGCTTGTCGTCGCATTACAACGCTGTTTACTGAACAAACGATGTGATAATGTGTCATCATAAGGCTTTTGCACATTATGTCGCTAAAGCTTGTTTTGAAACTATTGTTATTGAGATGTGCTAACAGTTACAGCGACTAGTAAGGAAGAAGGGCGGAGGTTTAGATAATATTGACTTTTTCCTTTTTAAGTAGGCATATTGAGTAAACATGAATGAGATAATAATTGTATAGTTTCAATTTTATGAATAATTAGATTTGTAAGTTTAATTAGAGTTTAGTTAAATTTTACAATCTCGGGTAATCTTGTAAATTATTAAAATATATAATGCAAGAGAATAAAATTATACTGGAATATGTATGTAAACATGAATGTAGCTTTCCATCATTATTCATCATTTTTATCTGCGTCTTGTAAGCCATATTAGATTACTTGATTGAATAAAGCTTAAAATATTGTCACTTCTTTAATATTGCAGAGGATTCCCGTAGCGCAATTTGCAATAAATTAGCTGCCTTCTAATATAAAACGACAAAACGACTAGAGAGCGTCACGGCCCCAGCGCCGTCCGCCCGTCTGTCCATCTCCGCTCCGCATTAATCGTGTTTAGTTAGCGGATATTGGCGGCGGAAATTCAAATGCAATCAAATGAAAATAGAATTCGTAAAAAAGCAAAGAAAACAAACCGACAGGCGTCAGTCTAGCGGGAGAGAAGCGTTTCCCGCGCTTGATCGTCCCCGCCGCACGTTGACCGTACTTACACGATTTTAAATTGTACATATCTGAAATTCCGATCCGTCGCGCACCCACCCTGCGCTATGAAATGAAACGAAATAAAACTAGGACGACACCGTGCGCCCGGAAAAATCAAAATCGAAATTAAAAATAAAAGGTTTTTCCAGCGAGCGAGGGAGGCGGATGCAATGTTTGCGGCCGTCATTCGATGGAGTCCGCAATAAAAACATACTCGGAGCGTCTATGTATAAATATGTGTCGGATTGATTGGAATTGAATATGTGGGGGGAGGGTGGCGCGCTGCAGATCGAAGGTGAGCTCGCCGTGCTGCTAAGACTGTAATCGGTTTTGCCCGGGGCCGGCAACGCCGCACCGCTCACAATTAAACTTTGTTTGTACATGTGTCGCTGGAGATTAGCCACAATGCTCTTTTTAAGTGGACCGTCTACTCCAGTCCCACAAGCAATTTAAGAATTTAGAGCACTATTTTAGCTATTACAAACACGTTTTGGTGCATTCACACGTGCTTATCGTAACTACATACCAGCTACACGTTGTTTTCGTATACATGATCAAATTAAAAACAAAATTATAGTACATCAATTTGAAATTTAAGGATTGATTGAAAAAGCAAGCAATCTTTTGATAGTTAAAGATTACGCTACAAGTTAGATACCGACAAAGCACTTATTAAAGACTTAAAAGTTCTGCCTGTTCAAAACTTACTATATATCTGTTATTATATTAGGATCAGTTAAAACAAAGTATGAATGTAAATACGTTTCAAAGAACTGAACTGACTTTTATACATGATATTAGTTGAGAGGTACGTAATATAAGGGTCTTTAAGTTGAAATTATCTTAAAATTCTCAAGTCTTTGAGTAACTTCATTAAAAATAATATCTTGAGAAGCCCTTGAGAAGAAGAAGAAACATAAAAGATATTCACATTTGATTTTTTCTGGAATATTCCATATCACATACATATATCAATTAAAATTCATTGCGCTCTGTTGTTAGTTGTTGGTAGTTCAGTAAATTCTCAACACAGACATTGTTGAGCTTTAAAGATTATTTTTCTTATCAGTAATTTAAGGCAAATAGAAATGAGAAATTAGTAAAAAACAAAAAGCGCAAGAGCATCATTGGCGGCCAGTTTTCGTGATGGTGCCTTTTTACTTTAGTCATAGTATAATATACTGCGACTTTGTGAATGTAGTCAGTGCTGCCATAACATGTAAGGGGATAATTGTGATTTAAGTTAATTTCGACCATATTGTCAATGTTATTTTTGTAATATCGGATAGCATAGTCATTAGTGACTTCCTATAATCTAATCTAATAACTTATTCTCTATAACCTTTCAGTCAATAAGTCTTACAAATTATAAACAAAGAATGAATACAGGTACAGGTAGCAACAGTTGAATAGAAAAATATGATAATTATCATTTTACATTCCCAAAAATTAATGCTTTTTTGTGGCTTTTATTTTTAAAATTATTTTATTTATTTTTAAACTGTTTCAATAAATTAAAGCTATTTTAATAATTGAATTTGGTTTTACAAAGGTGATTTATATAAAATGCGTTACATATTTCATTACGATCATATATGAAATAAATGCCGCAAATTAATAATAAGTAAATAAAATATTATCAACTTCTCACACTGTTATTTTATTCATTCACAATAAAACGAAGAAAACTTTGATATCGGAATATGTTCAATAAATTTTATAGATACAATATAAAATGAATAATGACCACCATTGAGCCCCGAATCTGTTCAGAACGGATAGATAACGCAAATGTTCAAAAGATGTAAATGCGACGCGCGGAGCGGTGCGGTAACTTGCTATATATCATCGGGAGGGGGCGCTGATTGCCAACAATTATGGCATTTGCTTTCATGCCTAATTTTATGTGACTATCTTCCCCCTTAACTTTTTTCTACGTATGGTTGAGATACACAATTAATGTGCAATTATGCGGGATTCCAGTCTGAAACTAGCTTTGTGGGTATGCTTATATCCATCGGTATGACTATATCTTTATGCTCGTAAGATAGTAATTAAAAATATATTGCGGCAGAAATGTTTTTATAAAGTTTTATGATGAATGGGTTCACTGGATAAGAATAGAATACAATTGTTATTGTTATTGGTTTAGGTTAAAATATATGTTTGAAACAAATATGAAACAAATTTAATCACAGTAAAACAATGCATTTAAGTATAATATGAAAATCTTTGTTTTTACAGTATTGGCTTTACAGTGGTTTTTACCATAGTTCCTAGCAGTTTCAGATGAACCAACGATAAAATTCAAAATAACTCTGGATAGACATCCATGAGTTATAATAGTTAGATTGATAGACATCAATCTAACTATTATAACTCATCATATGATACGAGACTTAACAAATTGAAGAAAAATATGCCGTTAACAATTTTATCATTTCTATTTATTTATGTGACTATAACCATAATTATTAAATCGTTGAATTCAACGATGTAAATAAGACCAAAAAATATAACACTTAATCAATTTGATAGTTGTTTATAATCATTTGTATATGTATATGAAAAATTATCCATCAGTTACGTATATCACAAATTCCTATTTATACTGATGCTCTGTGTTTAATTTTGCCAAATTTACAAGTAATAATCAAAGAGAAATGCTTAAACGTACGTTAAAAAAAATAACTCTCGCGTTATTTATTGAATATCAGCAATAATTTAATTTGACTATAGGATGATATATTATTTGATTTGATTATAAAAAGTAAACAGAATAAAAAGTAGCACTAAAAAACTGGTCATTACGATATAAAATATGGGATCTCCAGGTCCGAAAAATGTTACGTAGCTACCAAACATTTTATTTTAGTGTCTGTGTGCTTATACCTACATAATGTTTTGATATTGAGATTGACCCAGAGCCAAGAAAGAGACATTTTTAGTTTTTAACAAAACCCATGAGAACACAAAAAAACACGACCGTATTTTTTGTGTTCGTTACGTCATAATTTTTAATTGGGTGAATTGATATTTATGATTCTTATTTTATTTGTCTTGTAATGTCTAATAGTCAAATTTGGTCTATATCTGACTATTTGAAAGCGGAATTGCGAAATAATATTTAAGACTTATTATTCGCGATGATTTTGCAGATGAGGTAGAAAATCTCGTAAAAGTAAATGTTTTTTATTTCGGCTTCGTTCCAAGATTGACAATTAAGCTTTGATAATTCATTATTATATATTCAAATTTAAAATTCATAAAAAATGATACGACCGGATTGTATGTGGGTTAGTAGACCAAAGCTCAGCAGAGTTTGAATAACCTTCATTCGAACTATCAATCACAGCGGCATTGCAGCCGTGAAGTCATCGGGGGCGAAGGGCAAAGATAATTCCTGCTTAACTTCCGTTTTCAACTTATCGAATAATTTAACTGAACATTTATTTTTGCGAGCTCATCAATCAACCGAGCTCGCTTTCCACCGATAAGCCTCGCCTCGACGCCGAGAAATGACTAGGCATTACATAAATCCCCTCGGATGATGAAAAGTGAAGTCTAACAGATAAGAACCGGCAAAAAGTTACGATGAGAAATGAATCGCGATTTGTATTCGCTGGGAACGCCCAACGCCGCGCCACGCTCTTGCGGCTACGGGCTGCACCCCTACACCAAACTAAGAAGTACTACAGATCTATAAGGTAACAACATAATATACTCTGTGTAGTAAAGCAAATTAACGTTCGAATCATATAAAAAAATCATCCAAAATACTGCCGCTGTATTTTCAACCGAAAAAATAAAAACAACAAAAACCCAAGTTTAATCGAAACTTTTCTCCTGGCAGCCATTATTTAGATAAACAGTACAATACATAAGCCTATCTCGACATTTATTTTATCACGGGTTCACATCACGCGCCGCTATTCCCTGTTATGATACGGCCCGTACCTGAGTGGAGCTGAAAGAAAAGCTATAAACCTGTTCGAAGCGTTTCTTCCGGCGCGCCGGAGCGTCGCGTACGCGCTCCGACTCACCAAGCAGTCCCCCCTTCCCTCGCGCGCCTAACCCCGCTCACCCCCGACATCTGCCGACCATATTTTCCACTTTATGTGTGACAGTTGAGGTAATATCGAGACTCTCGCCGCTCTCTGATTGGACGAAAAATACACATTAAAGGAACCTGCTGGTTACGAGCGAGCGATTCGAAACTGTATTCCCGTGGAAAATGTCGGAAAATATTGTATTATGGGGGTGGAAAATTGCCACCCCCAGCCCGCTCGCTCGACTCCGGCAAAAACTGTCGAGTATTTGTTTTTGATGAAAACGATTTATTATTCTACGTGGGTTGGAGGCAATAAAGATAAGCCGGCGAGGTGGCGGAGCCTTATTACGGCTAACCCTCGCCTTTGTTTCCTTATAAAGAATAATAAATGAGGCCACCACGCTTATGTACAAAGTTCCTTAATTATTTATGTTACACGAACGCTGTTGATATTTGATCCATAAGTTTGAACTGTTGCTGAAACAGATTTATGCTACGTCGAACGCGCAGACCCTCAAACCAATCTCTCTTTTTTGTTTGTAGTGTAACATAATACACAATTTTGTTTTAATTAAATACAGCAATAAATCATAGTCATTCTCATGATCAATATCATGGTGCAATCTGAAATGTATGTAGTTAACTAGTGTTCTAATAACCCCTGCGGAGAGCTCCCTTCATTTTCTCTCCATTATCAAGCATAATTTTTACATGTTTTATTCATCTGTTGCGGTTTATGTTTTATGGCAGACATATGAAGCGTTAATGATTTTCATACTTTTAACTTACTATTTTTGTTTTTTGATAACAAACTTTTTAACTACAGATCAACCTTTAAACTGGTTATTAAAGCAACATGACTTAGACAACAGAAAAACTCATCTAAAATTAATAATATAAAACCTATTTTTTATTAATATTATAAATCTAGACTAGCTGCACGCCCCGGCTCTGCCCAGGTAGACATTTATCGTTATTTAAATAATATACACTATACCACCTTTAAGTTAGATAAAACTGCACATGGTATGCAAATTTGTAATAAGTATTATGATAAAAGACATTGATGCACAAAAAACTATGAAATTAAATTGAATATGAACAATTACAAAACGAATAGTAACCGCAATCAATTGCAACAGTTCCCTTGACTGACAAATTTGTACAAACAAATTGGTTGTGCAGCGCCCTCCCTTGTCTGTCTGGGCGACGGCGACGCTTAAAAATTTAAATATCGACAAGCAAGGGAGCCTCTAAATGAACGGAGTTTACCAACCAAAATGTTTATACGACGCAAAATATTTATTACACATGAAACATTCATGTAAAATACATGATTTCATTCAAAAAAAATATTGATTTTTACATTAATGTTTAAGAATTGCTATGTTACTTGTCATGTCAATGTTCTTTAAATGTTGTATTATTTCACAGTAAGCATGCATTTAAATTAACGTTGACAACAATCATCATCATGCTTCAAAATTAGGTACATGTTGTTTCCAATAACAATTGTCCAAAAGCGTTCTCTGCTCCGCGATTGCAATATTTAACAAAACGTTTATGCATCCGCGATAAAACAACACCCTAGCAATATCCACAAAGAAAGGGATGACACTGCGCCACTAGTAGTATAGAAAGGGTGGCATGATAATCAACAGAGCATAACTCATAAATAAAATACAATATGGTGAGCAAAACATTGAATTATGCCGGTATTATGTCACATTTGGCCTTTGTGAATTAGTCACAGCAAATCGCGAGGGGTGGAGATTGGGTATTTGACGGTCTTGTTAACGGTCCGTGCTCGCTAGATTTATTACTTATAGCGCTGATGCTCTCATTAATTATATCTTATTTTTTCATCTTCATGTATTACTTTTTGCTATAAAGCAATTTTTATATAATTAAAAATAGAGTGTATCAATGATTTAATATATAATACTACACGTGTATAAAAATTCTAATTCAACATAAACACGTGAACAGGTATCAAGTGGAGGTAAACGAGTAAACATATTAAAACACTTCGATTTATAAACAAAATGTTCTCTCCGCTAAGCTATAAAGGGAAGCGGTTCGATTCAGCAAAATCATAGAAAGCACATAAATTGGCGCGCATTAACATTTCCTTTATCCTACGTGTCGGCGTATGACGGGGGCGCCGCTACCACCGACGGGAGCCGCCCAAGACAATAAATTTACATATTTCACCCCTCAAACAGACCTTTTTTGCCATTCCACAGAATTACGCGCATATGGGAATATTCTGTTGAATATATCAACAGTAAGGCGATATACTCGCGAATAAAATTATCTCAGACACATTTGCGGATGAGAACCCCCACGGCGCGAAGTAATGATGAAAGTACAAAATAAAAATAGAATTTCGTTGAATTTAATTATGGGATCGTGACATATAAACAGCTTTATACGAATTAAATGGCAACATTGTATCTTTATCCGATAGTTAAGCAACAGTAATATATAGCTAATATTTAATACTTTTTTAAGTTACTATGTGTTACAGATGTAATATTCAAACTTTTAAGAGTTAATATCAGATATTATGTTAAAAACGTGAGTTCTGTAAAATCATAAATAGATTATATTTAAAACTGTAGAAAATTATATAAGATTTGAAACAATAAGGGCGATAGGTTTGCATTAATGAATACTGCCATATCTCAAATATAAATAAAGTGAAACTACAGTGAATCGTCACAGATGGAAATGTAATTTTGCGGTAAAAGCACCCTCCAAAGGGTCAAATCAAAATCATTTTCACAGACCAGTGAAGCGACATCCTCGTACATACGGATTGTATGGTAGAGTTGACCACTCGGTATTACCTTGTGCCTATAAATGAATTTTGTAATTATGTATTCACGTGTAGGCGTATAGTGACAATAACAACCAGGTTTCCATCTAAATAAGAGAGTAAGTAGATTAGAATTATATAAAACAATACGTAGGTATTATATTATCATTAATGACAGAATAGTTTAAAATTTTATTTAAATTCGATTGCATAAATAACTTCAGGAAATATAATATTGTAAACTGTAATTATCATTATTATAAAATAATTTTAGGACTCGTACATACTTTATGATTCCAAATGCATCACCAAATAATTTCTAACTGTGCTAACGCTATTCATGTTACTCGTTACTGTTTTGAAAATACACAGTGCAAATCTACTTCAAACAACGCCTGATGCAGCGGCTCAATGGATGCGGTTACAAGCAATGTAGATTAGTTTACGTTAGGCGTATGCAACCAACTAACTAATCTTTGCAATTGTTACCATCTATCTACATATAAACCAACATTTTTAAACAACATCGCAGTACTGTCTAATAATATTAACGTAATTAAACTTGTGCTCGGGTATACGTGTACATTAATCTCATTTCATTGTCTCGAAGAGTGTGTAGAGCGCTGGGAAATATCGCATTCTGTGCACGAATTCCACCACAATCGATAAGAGAGATGACCACTAGCCGCGAGGAGAGGGGGTGAGGACGGCGATGGGGAGACTGTTATTTGATTAGTCTTGCCGAGAATGAGCTCGCCTTTACTTAATGGGGTGAGGGCATGTAACTCGACCACGTATAATTTTCTACGTTCGCTAACTATACACCGGAAGATATTAAAATCGATCCGAAAAGACATCGCGTTTAAAAGATTAAATAGACATTTTGCAATCATCGCTTAATAGACACGCATTTCGACATAAATGAGTTTCGCTTCAAATTAATTAGTAGTACGTTTCCATTATAAGGACAAATGTAAAAGCGACCGCTTAATAGCGTGGTGGAAAACTCGCTAGTTTTAGCTCGCGCGAATAGGGCCGGAGAGAAATTGCGGATAGACATAATCAGTCTTCTGGCTTTGAGGCCGCAGCACCCTAATGTGGCGCACGCCTCTTCACCTGATGAATACACACGCATTATCCGCGCTGATACAATTCAATAACAACGTTTCATTTGCTCCTAATTGAAATTTTATCTACACGCTTTTGTTCTGACTTAAAGTAACGTTAATGGTATGTTTTGTATAAAAAAATTAAAGGAACTTATACAATATTAAAATTTGTTATTCTTTTTTTAAAAATCTAATTTTTATCAGTCTAAATTCATGTTTATAATTTTAACAACTTCGATAAAATTATTATTTTACATTTGTTATAATATATTGCATCGGTTAGAACTTTCATACGAAGGGCTGCGCTATTAGAATGGTCTGTAATGACCCCATTTCGATCTTACAAAAAGCAATTACAATAAAGTTCCATTCGCATGCTCGTTAACTGGACGATATATCTGAGAGTCCCTCAGTCAACTCGCCTTTTGCACACGTTTCATCTTACCGACATACGATTCAGTTATAACCATTATTATCTACGTTTCGTTAGCGTGGAAAATTAAAGTTATTTTGAAGAATAGGAAGATATCCTAATATTCTTCAGGAATGTTTTGTATTGATATATTTATCAATAATTAAATATTAAATACAATATATCTATACTCCATCCTCCATTAAGTAAAAAGAGTCTAGCATGCTTCGGCACAAATTCCTTTCCTTTTAAGTTCCTACAAAGTTGGCAATCCATTGATAGTCGCTTATCACCACCAGCTCACCAGCTACTCTGTCAATTGAAACATACTTAACATAAAACATTACATCATAACAAAATTTAGTAATTTTAATATAAATAGATCCTTTTTGCTCCTTTAAATATAC
>NC_052102.1:5245056-5257322 GCF_012273895.1 Zerene cesonia | reverse complement strand
TGGAAAATGATATAATTGTCTTATTTTTATGAATTTAATAAAATTTTGTACACTGTGTGTATGTACTGTGTAATGTCATCCAACTTGGAAGCTACTGTAATATATAATTGGACCTACCTACTTATTCTATAAATCCCACTTCATATTACATCTAAAATATTGTAAATAACAAAATATTATATCTAAATATTATCGCTCGTGAAAATCAACGAATAAGCTTTTAAAAAAGGACTCAGAAAATTATAATCACTATTAATTATTGCATGTATACTTTATTTATGCGAAGCTTGTTCCCTCTTTGTGTTTTTATACCCTTTTAATTTGTACAAAATAACAAATACGCTGTTGCTCTCACATTTAGCCAGCAGAGAAGATAATCGAAGCATTATTCCACTGCGTAAGCCTGTCTTTTCGCTGATTGACGTTACGTTGAAAACTGCAAATATGATAGCTTGTTTGCTACATTTACCATTAAGTAAGATATTTGTTACCTTATATAGTGCATATTTGATTCGTCTATTCATACTTACATTCTGGATTGATACAAATATTTTGTCCGTGACCTGCATGTGAAATCCTGTGATAAAGAACTGTCATGTCTTTTGTGTTTAGTATAACAACAATATATCTGGTAAATAATGCAAACATTCATTATACTTTATTATTATTTTAGATCAAAAAAAAACTCGACGAAACAATCATTTATTGCACTAATAATAGCAACACTTATACAATTATTCATTTCTTTTCACAGAAGAGAATTTTGTGTGTTACGTATTTGACATCGACGACATTATTTATTACTATTACTTTACTACTAGACTTATTATTTGTTAACTAAACTATGCTCTCTTATTAACGTAAGTATCAATCTACATAAAATTAAGATAAGGTTTTATGAATTGAATCTTCTACTTAACCGATTCTCATATTCTGCATCCAAGGTATCATTAAAATCGCATTCATATAAACCAACAACAAAGTTCGATAATTGTCTGAATTTCAAAGTAGTGATTTTTTATTTACCGCAATAGTAGTACTTTTTACAAAAAGTATTTGATGACAGTCTTATATTAGGAAAGAGAAAGAGATTTGAATGATGTCTGAATCACATAACGTAGGACAGAATTATGAAGTAAAATCATTAAGTACGAATCATTAACTATCGTATGAGCACACTGAACACCATGAGCAGACGGAAAAATATTTCAGAATTGAGATTGATGTCGCACGCATGTGCAGACGGCTTGTCTTGTATGCAAAACAACTTGCTTTTAAATATAGAACTAATTTATGGTCATACTCCGCGATTATAGATAAAAATAACCGACGTTACTCTCGGTGCTCATAATTTATTTATTTAAAACTAAAGGTAAACGCAGATAAAAGTGAAGTGTTTATGACGCTAGCTTTAAGAAATAGAGATTACGGCGTACTCAAGGATAAAATAAAGTTAGATTCATCATTAAAGCTTATTATTTTAACGAATCGTAAATATATTCCGATCGAAAACCAGTCCGAATTTTTTATATTTTAACAAATGACACTCCGGTTTTGGCTATTAATTGGAATCATCTATTTTGCGATATAATAATATGATAACAAGATTTATCATAAGTATTTGCATAATATTTATGAGATATAATTTACTTGGGCAATAATATAACGATGGAATAGTGTCAATAAATAATTAAAATAAATCCAAATTAAGGGTGAGCTCCCACGCGATAAGAAGTGTTATTTATACACCTTCATGTCACAAAGGAACCGCTGCCGAATATCACCCATAAATATTGGACTTAGGTGTAATTTTTCACATACCAAGTCTTCTCGAGCGTCGCACCTTTAAAATAAATGCAAACAAAATTTAATAGGGAGAGATGCGCGGGATCGCGGTCTTCAGGTAAAAATAAACTATAGTCGGCCAATGGTTTGAGATATTTTTTAAGAGAGTATTCTAGCGAGTCAGTTAGCATAATAAACATATTACTTTTTGCTAACGTGCGTCTTGGATTTACAGTTTTTTTTTTTACAATCGCATTGTAAATCTTCAAAGATTAATGTTTCTTTGCAATTTCACACAATCATAATTTTGCAATTTCACACAATCATAATTTTGTTACGAATCATTTAGGTTTGTGAATGTAAACTGAAAATTTAACGTAACGAAAATTTAACAATGAAAATACACCAATTAATCTAATCAATACCTTATATAGATCTATTTTAGAGCTTTAAGGAAATTACATGTAATTTAACATACTAAATTTTCAAGGTCCAACAACGTCATAAAAGTATAATAATTTTTTTATCAGGGGAGCTCGTAACTTTTCCAATTCTAGACTGTAGATATAGAAATAATAGATATAAATATAGGTAGATTATTTACGATTATTGGTTATGGAGAGAGTTGAGCGACGCGTCCCGCGAGCCTCGTAACCGGACTTCGCAAACACCGAGGGTGCCGGGCTGACGGATATATCCATCTTCAGGGAATACTGGGCCCTTTCTCAAATTATAAATCGCTAAGGGCTATCAGTAACGTGACGTCTACATACCGAAATCACGCTTTTGCCTTTTCGCGTTTACACCTGGCCAAACAGTAACAGGGAATGCAGCTTTTGAGGGTAGATTATTATAGATTATTCATTTATTGGAAAATGTCATGTGTATGTCAGTGCCTTGTTAGATGTCGAGAAAAAGAAAAGAGACAAATAGATAAAAGCTTAAATCTAAATAGTCAGCTTTCCGCAAGTAGCTTCACTCGCGTGGATTACAACATTTTATACGCCGTGGATTTTGGAAGAAAAGGCACGTTTAAAAACCTCTCGTGTGTATATCTCGTCAACTGTTTATTTAGCAAAAAGCTTATTTAGAAACTTCATTTTCTTTTAAAGCCCTATCCAATGATCTCATTTAATAACATATCGTGGATTTATTTGTTTATACCCCGGTTGCATGTATCTATAGTCACCCCTAATGTTTTTTCTAATAAAATATTGCCTATATATTTGACCTAAAATTGGTCCATCACCATATTTTTATATAGTGACTAGCATTCCGCCCGCGGCTTTGCTCGCGTAGTCACGGATAAGATAGACTCGGGGGGTTACCGACAAAGTTCCCGTTCCCGTTAGATTTCCGGAATAAAAACTATCCTATATCCTTTCTCGGGTCTAAAACTATCTCTGTACCAAATTTCAACTTAATCGGTTTAGTCATTCTTGAGTTATAAATAGTGTAACTAACACGACTTTCTTTTATATATATAGATGGATCAATTTTTACTGTCAAAATTTGCACAGTGGTTTTAAGAGTGTTTTAGTTTTTAGTGGCGAAAAGACCTTTGTTATTATTAATAAATACAGAAAATACATGAACCAGATTATTTGTAATGAACATTATTTACGAATCTTTAGACAACGTTGCAATATCTGTAAAGCAAATATATCAGTAGACGACCCTCATATATCAATGTGGATATCACGAAGACTTTAATAAATATCAGTATCTATTTGTGACAAAAAATCGTGAATCAAATATTTGGCCTGCAATAAAAAATAGATAGAGACATTGCACGCATTTGTAATAAAAGTCTCACCATAAATAACAGTCATGAAATATAATACACCTGCAATCTTGAGAAAATAGGAAAATCATTTTCCGAGGGCGCGCGGTCAGGCGTAATATTGTTATAAATGTACTTTCTGTGGGACATAAATAATAATGTTGGTCGCCGCACACCCGGGAGCGGCGTGGACTCCGGAGCTCGGCCGGCGGGAATCGACGGGTTTCCTAAAATTGCGTTTCAAAATATTATGAGGTGATACTTTATCCAATAACTTTTACGTGCATGTATCTCAAATTGATTTTGTCTTCTTCACGTAATGATCAAAGGAGTTCCATGTATTATGTGGGGGTAATATTTTTCGTTCCAAAATATTTATATAATTAGATATAGACGTAGGCATTTATTTGGCGCCGACACAAAAATATAATTAGAATTGATGAATTGATATTGTGTTTCTGTATATTTTGATACTTACCTTTAATAAGATAAAACCTGTATAGATAAGACGTTTCAACTTCTATAGATATAAAATACCTTATCATTTCTAGCACCACCATTAATCTATTACATAAAAATCAGACAAACAAAAACTCAGTTACGTCTCCTTCAAAAAGAGCGCAAGTAGAGGAAAGTCGCGGTCACCTTTGGGAGTCATTTCACACCGACAGCTTGTAAATTCTCCATTACGCGATATGAAATATGCGATTCCGCCGTTTACGATATCCACCAAGATTTCGATCTACATTGTTTTAACATTTTTCATACGACTTGTTGTATAAATGTTATTAAATCTATCTATAAATGTTTTATCTTGAAATTCATCAATTTATATGTTTATCAATTAATTCATACAAAATCAGTATTAAAATTAAAAATAACACATTATAATCACATCATTTGTGGGAAACCTCATAGTGTATATTCACAACATAAAAAATATCTTAATTATGATAAATTAAGTCTACGATGTTAATTTAGATAGTCTATATGTATTTAAATAATTATAATTTAATGTTTAAATATTTATGTTTTAAAATTTAAATATTATAAAAAAAAAATTGCTAAAAAGGTTTTATTTTTTAATACAAAAAATGTGTGTATGTGATTATTTCTACACTATTGTTCCTATTTTTATTTTTCTATTCCCTCATCCCTACTTCCTAATAATATTATAAATGCGAAAGTTTGTAAGATTGTGTGTTTGTTACTCATTCACGCAAAAACTACTCAACCGATTGCAATGAAATTTGGTACGTAGACAGGCAGACAACTGGAATAACATATAGGCAACTTTTTATCCCGATATTCCTACGGGAAACAGATTTACGCGGGTGAAACCGCGGGGCGCAGCTAGTATTTTATAAATGCAAAAAATAAACCAGTCTGTCTCTTCTTCAGGCCTAAACCATTGAACCGGACTGTATGAAATTTCGCATAATATTAAAATTATATATAAATCTATACTAATATTATAAAGCTGAAGGGTATGTTTGTTTGTTTGTACGCGATAATCTCAAGAATAACTGGTACGATTAGAAAAATTCTTTCAGTGTTAGATATTCCATTTATTGAGGAAGGCTATAGGCTATATACGTACCACGTATCATAATTCCTCTCATTTTAAAACAATTTATCTGAAATTCCAATCATATTTTCTACCGTAATATAAGTATGATGTGTATCCCTATTTTAGTGACTTATAATTCCATATGAGAATTCCACAATTGAAGAAAGATAAAGAAAAAACGGAAGATCATATATCAATTTACCTCTTTTTATACAATATTCTTCTGTTTTTCTTTTCTTTTTTGTTGGCCTAATTTTCTACTCAGTCATTGACATTATTCGACCGCATATAACGATATTATAATTAGGAGAGAGGTTTAATGATGTCGGAAAAACTCAAAACAATGAGAAGTTCGCATTCACGTCCGCCATAATGTGCAATCAAGTGTCTGATATATGACCGTATGCAAACCTAAATCTGTTTAAATAATCTCAACAGAAAAATAAAATCGAGAATTTATTTAATTAGAATTTACATTACAGCTCGCTTGAATTAAAATATTAATCATTGCATACCGAAGACAGAGAGTTAATCGTTTTAAACTATGAATGTTCCGACTAAAATAGCTAACGTTATTAAGAGTCACGTCTTAACAATTATGCGTGTCATCACATGTCCTGTAGGACATCAAAATAAAATCATCGCTATTTATGCATCTGAAAGCGTATTGATGGCATGCAGTGAACTCTTATAATGTAATAAATCGTCTGAAAAATATAACAGTCAACACTATGTCATACACGTGTCATCGAATGTCCCGCTCGTGCGGCGACGCTGCGCCTCCCTCCGCGCCGCTCCTCCACGCGGTCGTTCACCATAAATTGTATCAACATAAATAAAATCTGGCGTTCCATATTTTAAAACTTTATTTTAATAGCCCACTATTCAACGAGGAATTAAGACGTGTTTATTAGCTGAACACTCGTAATACACAAGTGCTTCCTTCATAAGTTTCTTGCTCTTTAATGCCATAAATCAGTTTTCATGTTAACTTAATAGATACATCTGTGCTGTGATTAAATGCGTTTACATAAAATGATGCATGTTTATTTTAAATTAGCTCTTGTCCGTGGCTTTCCACGCGTTAAAATCAGAGTAGTTTAATATGTTATTATGCATATAAACCTCTTGAATCACCCTATCTATTAAAAAAAACGATTCCAAATCCGTTCCGTACTTTTAAAGATTTAAGCACACGTAGGGACGTAAGCACGGAGATAGCGACTTTGATTTATACTATATATTCATACTTTACTACTTGATGTGCCTAAATTGTCGGTTATGCTTTTGTATTTGTATAAACATCAATCGATCGCAATCGGATAGATAAAGTAAATAAAGCAATTAACTAGCAGATAAGACACTTCAATAGCGCTCACAGGTTCATAAGAATAACCACAACAGCAGCTGTGACACTAATCAATTAACTGCTGTCATACAGCTCTTAGCTTGATGACTATTAAACTACCGCATTTTAATTTCAACCAAAAAACAATATTATGCCACTCGGAATGTTAAAAACACAATATTTTTCAACGTGCTCTTAATCTCAACAAATTGTTTAAAATAAAAATATTTAATGATGCGCATCTACAGGAGAAATGTGATGTTTTTAAATTTGCTACGAGTCATTAGAGATTCTGACGGGCACATTTAAAACAATAGCTGAAATCTTTAGACACGGCTATAAGTAATTTAATTTGAATCGTTTTGAAGCTCTGCCAAAATGACTAATTCGCGCCTGCCTGTGGTGGTTCTCAATTTATCACACATTTTTATAATGCAGGATTAGAGTTCAAATAGGTCTATACTATAAAAATAATGGATGACCGCTATAATATAGGTAACGCACATTGAAAACGTGTAAGACATTAGAACATTGCTTCTCATTCATCCATCTTATTGAACCCACATGTTTTGGCTATTGTGAGAACATATAGTTTTTACCACCAAGTATGCTTTTTTCTTAATTTTATACATCTCAATGTTTATGCTACAATTTCACGCCAATTTTCTGTGAGGATGTGGTACTTCCCCGGTGCGATGGCCCAATTCGTGCCGAAGCGTGCTGGACTCCTACATGCTAATTAATAATGTTGAAATTTATATATTGACCAATATTAATGGAAATTTATGTTGGAATTATAATAACATCATCTTGAGACGGTAAGAGCTATTCATGAATGGGTTTGTAAACGATATGTTTTAAAAAATTAAGTTTAAAAATATAAAACTAATATAAAAAACAATATTTCATAGTGAAATATACAAATTAAACCGAAGTGAAAATAACAGAGAGTATATAAGAGAGGTCGGATTTAGTAACATTCATGAAATGCCACCGACGTAATAAAATTTTATAAAACCACGGTTATCGTAAACAAAACAAATAGCAAATTTTACGATCTATTCGTCGCGCTTTTCCATTTGCATGGTATGAGTATATGACAAAGTATTTCTAGCAATGGGTTATAGTGACAACATATAAGCTCCTTTGTCCTTGTTTGTTGTAAATATTTTGCTATAGAAGAAACTAAGAAACTAATTAAATAATTTATTATCTCCTTATATAGCTACATACACATGTACATCATCAGCCCCATAGCCCACTAGGGGACACGGGACTTCACTTTTATATAGCTAAATAAACAGTGCTACGACGCGCGGTTTTACATAATTTATATTTTTCATAACAAATAATAATTTATTAAGGTGTAAAACATATTTATCTATAGTTAAAGTTTCTTATAATTTACAAAATAACATGTCTTCATAACTGCGTGATATTATTTGACAATAAAGCGGAAGTGACGTCATTGTTTTAATTTCATTCGAGAACAATAAACGAAAACCAAAAACATAAAACGAAGTAGATAACATACGGAATATTTACATTGTACTTCATGGACACGTTTAAAGCTGTTAGCGCTTCTTCATGATAATAAAAAAGGTTTCAACAAAGGCTAATTAAAAACTGAAGTCATAACAGGAAACTTGATATAGCGGCCGGTATGTTTTTGAGAATTACCTTCTTTCATCATAAAGCCGCGGTGAGCGGCAGCTGCCAGCACTTCATGTGGTTTCCGAACGGCTCCTCTTTAATAATATTGTTTATTTTCTGAACTGGAACAACAACACATCATAAAAAAATGCCTATTAAGATGTGTCACCCGGTAGTGTAATGATATTCATTACACTTTTATAAAAATAGGCATGCTTTGATCTCTATTTTGTTGCCTACTAATGAGAGCATAACAATAAGACATTATTTACGTAATTATCATATCATAAATAAATGAATACTTAAAACTAAAAATATACTTACACGCACTGTTGTGTTCTTAAATAATTATTTACATCTTCTAAATATTATTAACCTATTCAATTCATCTTTAACTTCTTTAGCATGGTACAAGTCTCACATTATACGTTCACCTTTATGACTCGTAATTTACTTCATGATAGACGATTGAAGCATAAAATGCAAAAATAGAACATAAATATACATAACAAATTGAAATATATTATAGTTTGTGCTCGTTATCATGTTCAGACGACAATAACATCGCAATTACACATTGAGATTGCACACAGCAAACACAACGCGAACGTGTCAAAGGTAACGACAATACAGAGGAACAGTTAGCAATAAGGCGTCGTCTGCTAATAACAACAGTAGCATCTCCGGCGATATCTCAATATCGTAGGTGCGAGTTAATTAACACATGACGCTTGTGGAAATAGAATTCCTGTAAGTGCGGGGTGCGCGCGCGCCCGGGGCACACGCCGCACCCGCTCACCCGATGTTTGTATACAAGCAACGAGACTTCATTACGCCGCTGGCTAATGTATTCAACTTCAGCCTCCACGTTAGCAGCGACACTTCTCGGAATCAATATGCTCCTTGTATGTTTTGATTGGCTGACGCTCGACACCGCAACACAAATACGCCCTTACCCGCCGCACAATAAAACACAATTTCCCACACGTTCATCCCACGACATTAATGACAATGAATACAACGAACAGATTTCAATGTTAATACTTGACGGGATATTTCCTATAGCGGTAACGACCTCTGCATTGAACTTGTCCAATTTTAGGGTTAACGGGCATTAATTTGTTTTATTATCGGTTTATCGTTTTACAGTTTCCTGTTCTAAAACGTTGTGACTCCATATTGTTTCAATCGACGGCTATTTTCACCATTGTTAAGATATTTGATTACATGAGATTAATGTCTGTTGTTCCAAAGTTATACGTAAAGTATAATAATCAATCCTAAACACAGTCGAAAGAGAATTTATTTAATCAACATGAAAACAAATATCGCATTACTTAAATGAAACTATGGATATTGCAAAATCATAATGTCAACGTCTGATCTCGCCCCTAAAAATAATAATGTTTCATCTTATAAAAATATTTCCCTTACGACTGTCGTTCTGTATATCACGGTATTTGTCACAGAGGATCACCCTTTATGTTCGTTTCCAGTCAAACCCCTTAGATAAGCGAGCCTTTTATATGCCAAATATAATATATTATGGTTTACATTTCTGACGAAAAATTACTATGGACATACCTCATACTGATTAAATCGCACAATCGTTCTGAAATTTGTAAGATACAATAATAGGCACTGTTAATTATGATCTCAAAGATGAATTTGTCATCAGGAAGATGTTTTTATAAAGCTATACACTAACTTTGAAATATTGATATATCGATTTTTTTGGTTTATACTACTATCCAAGTATGAAATACACAATGTTCATTCTCCTTATCTTTAACAATTATGAGAAATAAGCAGAGTTTATTTCATCACGCGGTTGCTTATCCATACTTTGATAGCTGAGGAGAATACACGAACCATTACTTCCGACATATGAGCAACGCAAAAATATCCGCGCATTATGGGTTATCAGAGGTACAGTCGCGTCTCCCGGCTCCAGTCGTCTATTCACTTCCCGTTCTTATTTAATGGATTGCTCGCTTTCATGTCCACAAACGTACAAAGTTTGCGATCCTATGATCACGTGTACAAGGAAAACTATTTATATCAAAGAAACGTATTGCAATATTCAAATTCAAAAGCGTTTCCTTAACAGCATTTTCTGGTACACTCGAGTATGAAACTTCTCACCGATCTGTTTGCTCGTCTATAGCTCCCCTTTCATATGAAAGACGAAAACAAACAGAGAATGTGCCAAATAGCAAACAATATTATACGGAATGCACAATAATATCAGTTCCGGCGGCGTGAGTTTTCCTCCCGCGAATAAATATGAAATTCGAAGACTACTCGCGGGCGAGCAAATATTATGGGAGCTTTGCTTTGGTAAAATGATAACCGTCAAGATTGAAAATTTGGATTTGCTCCCGCGGGCTACGAGTAGCGCTGGTGAATGCTAAAGTACTGCATAACTTATGTCGACATGTCTCATCTTTCGTTAAAATTGTAGTATATTGTACATTGAAATATAAGTCTTAATATTTTATTCATAATAAAGAAGTGCATACAACCATGAGACGTTATTTAGAATCAAATACTGCATATACTTTGTTTTGGTATATTCGCTATATGCTTTAAGCCCAAACAGGTAAAATAAACAACAAATTAGAAAAAAAATATCGATCGTACTATTTAGTTATATTTACATATTCAGTCTTCGTATACATTAAATTAAACTAAAGCAGTGATTAAAACAAACCAATCAATAAAATATTTAGACTTTTTAATAACATACTAATTATTGTCTAACACTCTATAAGATGAGATCTGCGCTAGTGCATAAAATGCATCATAAAATTATACAACTAGTTAAAATAAAACATGACTCGAATACTATTTGCAAATACAAGCAAGTTACTCACACGTACTGATTGAATCTGAAGAGTAACGACTCAACAAAATCCAACCGCAATTTTCTGCAATGTCATCGCTGCATATAAAAAGTTATGACCACTGGCAATATTTCCAAGAGGCAGATAGCTCGGAGGAAACGATATGCAGTAAACGATCGGGCGTGAGGTCTCGCGGGGCCACTGCGCCTCCCTGACCCGTCCGATTTTATGCCAATTTTCATAAAAATAAATCTGACTCTCGTTGATTGAACCAGTCGCCACCCCGTGTTCGTGATCGCTTTTCTATTTTATTGTTATTAGCTCAGTCGCAAGGGTACGAATTATTGTTTTGCCATTTGTCCCAAAAATCAGATAGGTGACCGATCTGGAAAACAAATAACATTTCAAGCTTATATTATATATTGACACAAAAACAGAACAATAAATTGAATGTCCTTTCAAGAATAAACTGCAAAGATGTGATGAAATTACGTTGTATACATACTACATATTGTGTTTAATTCATATTTAATAATCAACTCACATGCAACGCATTAAATATATTAGAATACAAAATAACATAATGTAACTGTAAAATATTTGTTTAAAGTTTTAAAGTATGTGTTAAGCTGTTTACGCAAAGCTCATCAATCGCAATCCCATTTTCAGAAACTGACGATTTAAATAACAGACGTAGTAGATTTTAATAATGAATGTTATGACGAAGAGAATTGTACGTATCTATTTGTTGAATTGAAGTAATTTCCTACTCCCAATATCTATTACAAGGTCGTTACCACACACAGGAGCTGCATTATCTATACCTTACTAGTTGACACTAGCCTCTTATCTGATAGTATTTACAAAGTAAGTACTTACATTGAAAGATCTATACAAAAACAAAATGATTACGAGCTTATCAGTATTGATTAAGCTTGTTTGAAGCTTATAAATATTACAATCAGCCTTCGCCTTCAAAAATTAATTCCAGCAAAAACGAGTTATGTGGAGTATTTGGACAAAAGTGCAGACCGTAGTCAAAGAAGCATGGCGGGCGATCGTGATTTATCGTCGGCCGCTTTTGAATATTAAATAATCTTTAATGGGAGCGCATGATCGTCCCATTAGCCGACGTCGTTGCTTTCACGTTTAATAAAGAGTCATTTATAAGCCAGCGACGCTTTTCCCTTATCTGGACGAAGTATGTCGCGCGTCTGAGAGGTGCCGCCCTATCGGAATTAATTCATAATTTTTATCCTGGCTGGAAATAGTAATAATATA
>NC_052102.1:5213110-5244056 GCF_012273895.1 Zerene cesonia | reverse complement strand
TATATATTATAGTAGCTTCCAAGTTGGATAACATTACACAGTACATACACACAGTGTACAAAATTTTATTAAATTCATAAAAATAAGACAATTATATCATTTTCCAAATAACCTTTAAAGTCAGCAATATTCCAAAATGTGGCTACTATAACGAATAACGTATAATGCAAATAAAACTAAAAATCATCAAATATCCAACGCTTATAAATTGAACTACAAAGCAAGTGCTAGTGATCACGCAGAGGGGAAAATGATTGACGGCATCAAGAAATTTCATTTTGTGGCTTGTCGAGGACATGTCGATAACTCACTGAGGATCCACTACACTGCTTGATTGCCTCCTTGAGGACTTTCTGTTGTCACTCGTTCTATTTCTACCATGCTCAATTCCGTTCATTTGACACATCATTTACGATTGGATTACCATTGAAGTACCTATGCCAAGCTGTGCTTCACTAAATTCGCACAATAACTATAATTGACGTATTAGGAAAGCAGGCAACTACATTATTCTTCAAGCACCCGTTAAATTCATAAAAAATCGGTAAAACAAACACGACTTTTTAAGCTCATTCAAATGTCATATAATTTTGCATACAATATTTTGCTGGATGAAATGAGAACGGTCTGTGACAGTGGAATTTAATAATGACAAAATAATACAAGGTAAGTTTAAGGGGAGCCCTTTCTGCTGTCCGTCATACGGAGCTCTATTCATGCACATAATATTTCTGAGATATTTGCCGACCGCCTAACGACTGACTAATTTATTCGCGTGTGGTAGGTACGCATCTCGTTCATGCATATTCCGTATTCTTGCATTTAAACTTCAACCGCCACAAACAGAGATGCATGATAGCTATCTACAAGAAAAACAATATCCATATGGATGCATTATTGAAACAAAGAAAACGAAGAGCACGCTCAATTAGGTTTTAATAGAGACATTTCATAATATCATCGTTAAGATAATAATTCAATTGATCAGACACAATACGACGAGTTTCACAAAGTTAATCGGGGACATGATGACAAATGCGTATCGCTTCATCTCCTGCGAGAGATTAATGCTCGGAGAAGACCGAGTGCGACTAGACAAAACCTACCGCCTGCGCATATGCAACCAACAATCCACTAATTCGACCCGTGACTCCGGCGTAAGCACTCTAACGACATCTATACACAGACTCTTACTAGTGTCGCTTATTATTTATCGCTTACAACCTCCACACAATCTTACGCTTAACCTGAAATCCTTTGAAGCGATGTTCAACCCTTTCTGAAAGGCATAAAATAGAAAGTGCTCTGTACCGCTTACACTTGTAAGACATTGTTGTTTATCGCTTGTTCTGAACAGAGACAATAATGACACGATCTTAATGCAAACTATAGTTGGTCTAAAATTAAGCGAGATGAAAGAGAATATCTGTGATACAAAAAATATTAGAATGTATGAGCATTGTTTGAGCATTGCTTTGTTGCGATACAACTATGTTAACATGTGCATTCCGCTCGATTAAAGTCATAAATGAGAGAAATTTATGATCAAAAGAATAGCAGGTGTGCCCTATTATTATAATTTGTCATTGGCTTTTCATTGGATTTATCGTGCATTGTTATTCTATTTCGATACGTTTATGAATATGGTAACATTTTAACAAAATCGGTCGAATATGATCTTAATAATCTACTATTTATAGTACTAGTTTGAAGTAAATTGATTTCTTACTTAAGGAAGGATTACGATTGAAGTGCGCATCAAAATTGATTAGCGCAATATTTGATGTAGATATTGCAACACTGACAGGTAAGTTGGAATACAAATGTCAAACATTATTATACCAAGATAACGAAACGAAATGATATGTGAACATGTGTACACATGGTTGCTTTCAAAGTGTCAACACTCCTAGTTATTTTTAAAGATTTGCATCAATTCCTCACTGGACACATGAACAAGTCATCTATAAACGATCAGCGTGTCGTTCATAAATTGTAGCATGATTATATCCGAATTGATACAAACATTGCGGGCTCTCACTTGAATGACAATTACCAAACATAATCCAAATCTAAACGCCACAACAAACCTGACGGAATATAAATGTGAGGCTTGATCCTGGTGCCTTGTGAACCGAGGACGTGATGTGTCGTTATTAACAAGCCTGCATTAATGAAACATAAATACTTAACTGAGTACAACATACATATACACTTTCACGAGCGCTTCTAGTTCTTGACATTGTCATCTGATCCGTTAGCCGGCTCCTAAACGCGATCACGTATTCGCATAATGTGGAAAATTTTTGGGCCATAATTCGTTAAGAACTTACATTTTTACGATCGGGACGAATAAGAATTCTCGACCGCCACAGCGTCGGTTATGCCTTATTAGTGGAGTTTGGCGATTAAAATTATACAATTTCATATTGAGTATCGTATGTTTTATTGAAGTTGAGATAATTAATCGACAATTACGATGCTGGACGTTATAATACGAGACATACCGCTGTGAGCGCCGGCCGCCGCGGCTGCATAGGACCCGAATGTCGCTTATAAATCGCCGGCGCTGCTCCCCGCAGGCCGTTCCGGATAAATATTGACATTTATGCACATATTGCTCCATATACGTTTTTTATGATTGTAAAATATGAAGATAGAACAGAACGTTTGTCCGGCTTTTTAAAGTCCGAGCGCTCTTAAGTAGCTATAAAAATTTGCATAATTGAATGTTTCTCGTTGTAAATACATATTATTTGGGCGTATAATATGTTCGGAACGTCTTTCTTTATGTCGCTTAATCAATAGTTAATACGTAAAAGGTACACTAATAAAAATTCAATTCCAAAATATGTGTAGGAGATAAGTAATAGCGAATAAAGCGAGGTCCAACTGAATGTTGTTGTAATAATTGTTTATAAAACTTTGAGTACGAATGTAAGCAGCGAACGCAGTGGGCGGCATGTGGCGACAGCGACACGTCGATCTGATAATATGGCCACTAGACAACATCCACCACTTATCTACAGACGTGAAATCAATTGAGCTCGCGGAATTATCGCATTACGATACCCGAGCTATGCCTAATTGGACATTTCCTTGCATGTTCTTCTTCAAATTTAATCCACTTCGCATCTTAAGCTCGACTGCACTTTCCACGAAGCTATTTTTATCCAGAAATATGCTTAATGTCAACCGTATGGAAACATTTTAGTGTCGCGCCTATAAAATGACGCGACGTAGAATAACAACAGATATATAAAGGTCTTTATAACACAATTAATCACCATTTTACTGAAGCTGAATATTCTTTTTATTGCTTGTCTATTTACGACTATAATACTATAGCTGTAAGATATGCTTTCGTGTCATAATATGCTATTTCATCCGGTAGCAGGAAATGCCGCTGCGGCGTCGTGTCAACAAAAAAAAATCTAAAAGCACGCATTATGTTGTTAACTGCGATTTAACTCATTTCATATTTAAAATGACTTTTGTTGTGAGACGCCACTTAATTTTATCACGTTATTTATGAGGTTAGATTTACGAACATTGCAGTTGTTAACAGCTTAGTAAGTTTTATATTAATAAACTTGAATGTACCTATTACCTATTGCTAGCTTGCTATGATTTTAATAGTCTTTAGTGGTGCGTTCTATTTTATTATAACTAAGAACACAAGCATTAATATTTATGGTACATTTAACGTTATCTTTCATAACGTCTAAGCGACGTTTGAAATATTGGCCAGTGTTTATTAATGTTGTCCTATGAAAATCATAAATACACCAATATCAATTTTAATCACTAATGTCATATTTTAACACATTCATAATACATTTATAATAATTGTGCAAGGCTTAGTTTTCATAAATAATATAATACTCAAAATGATCTCTAAAAGTTACTCTTTGCGGCGTTTGTATACCACACCAACGGTGAACGAATTTTTAAAAACGGTTCAGTAGTTTCTAAGATTAGCGCGTTCAAACAAACTAGTTACTATATTAGTACTAGTAGTTTTAGCTTTATATTATTATTTATTACTAAAGATATTATAGAAACGTGTCTGACTGTACCCGTGTTATATAAGGTGTTTTTAAGTCCCTCTTATTATGATGAAACAAGTGATTTCACGATGTTTACATGCTGAATTGTCAATGTTACAGTGGTTTCCAGTGTGCGCATTAAAAATGTATAAGTCGACCTCTTTTAATATTTATAGATGAACTAACTCAAAAAAAGATCAGAAATTATACGTGGCCTTAACAACTCGCCTTATGGATTGATATTGAAAATAAAGACAATGGTTTTAAATCGCCTAGAATATTGGACATACCATTGCGATTTTACACGCTTTTTATTAGCTTCACCTGTATGTTTGTATGTTTGTTTGTATGTTTGTTTGTATGTTTGTTTGTATGTTTGTTTGTATGTTTGTTTGTTTGTAACCGACTTCTTTGGGGGCGATTTTGACCCACTTTAAACGGCCAGATTTCGTTCAAACTTTGTAGATTTATTGAGGACCGATGACAATACACTAATTTGATAAAATTATTCCATTTTTCAATTTGCAAAATATGATTTTTGTTAAAGCGTGTTTTTTAGTTTTTTTTAACTATTATTATTGTCACTTTAAATTTTTTGGGCGTGGAGGATAACTAATATTTATATTTATTAAATTGAATATGTGTGTTGATGATTGTGCATAAGTATAATAATATAATCATTTAATTTAAATGAATGAATAAATAAAATTAATGAACGATAACACAAAAGTATTGACGCCCAACGTGGGGCTCGAACCCACGACCCTGAGATTAAGAGTCTCATGCTCTACCGACTGAGCTAGCCGGGCTTGATAACAGCATCTCAAAGTGCGATTTAGTTCAAAAATACTTTAAGAAGGCAGTATTTAATAGCGTCAAACGATTAAATATACAAATAATATTGTGTAATAAATACAAATGTGTTGTAAGTATAAATAAACTTATACTAGTTCCATCTGGAAGAATCTTTAGATATTTTACATATAAGATATATCCGTCAAAACAATGTTATTTTTAAAACCATTTACACCATGTTTAAAATTGGAATAGGCGATTAATAAAGCTACCTACATAAACACCTAATACATTAGATAAACGCAAAATGAAATGTAAAAGTAATGACTAACATTTAAAATCTTAAAACTTCGTTATAATATGAGAGTTCGGCACAGGTTTTCACTTTCATTTCTTTTCACGACCGATATTTTTACAAATTTAGACGTATCTTAGACGACCCGACGACGAGTAGACCATCCTTCTAAAAACTATTACTGAAATTCATTAAACCAGTTATACCGGCTTACAAAGTTTTAAGTAAAATTAATTATTATGGTAGAAGTCAAGAAATTGTACACATAAATAAGTATCTATACTAATAATTTATAGAAGCTGAAGAGTTCGTTCGATTGTTGTTTTCATGAACTACTGGATTGATTTCAAACATTCTTTCTTCCTCGTATCTCTGAGTGCTCAAGGTGTATGCCGATGTCTGATGAAGTTCACTGCACAAACAATTACATTTGCCATTTGTTATTTACAATCAATCAAATTATAAAATATAGCTGGGTATATACGTATAACCTATATATGATGTTTTTTTACCGAAAAATATATGGTATTTGAAAGTAAATTTTGTCGTGTAACATTATTTTTCCCAAAAACAGTTTTTTTTATAGCCAAGCAAACTAATATAAATATGAAAACCTATTCGAAACATCAGCACTGCCCTAGCATTTGAATTGAACAGTTCAATAATAAGAAGGATCTTAATGATGATATATCATATTGTTTTAAAATTAACTAATTCAAGGTGTCTCTATAAATTAATCTCGCTGCTGTCAGAATACAGTGAAACGGCAATTAAATGGTCGAACGAAATTACCACACAATGTGCCCTGTATATCATGAGATGACATCTGTCTGCCACGCTGCTACCCTGGCAGACCACTCATCATACACTGCTTAATATAGCTTACTCAGGATAGTATCTATAATTTCGTTTTATATCCTAATCCCCTCTTGAAATAAGAACGATAGCTGGACGATATCATTCTTATTTTTTATATTCTAATGTTTATAAAAAAAATTCATGCCACAAAATAAAAAGGACATACAATTAAACGTTAGTTTGTTTGTGAAACGACATTGCATTAACTCAAATGTATGGTCTGATACATTACTTTTAATAAATTACAATTTATTCAGTAGTTTATATTACTCACTAAAATTTAGGTACATTTCTTATATATAGGAGGTCTTAACTCATTGAATAAAACGATGTATTCCTAATTTGTTGATATTATCATTCACAAAAAAATATATGTATATTGTCTTCTACATTAAACTTACTTTAAAATAATTCGTATTACACGCTTCCCAAATTGTTTGAAAACGAAACAAATAAACCGCATGATTCGTATTATTTACAAATTATACTCACGTGTCTGGAAAAATTTTTGGTTTTTACTCTGTGTTTATCTGCCACCGTCCTCTGAACACGCGAAGCGTTACCACGGCGCTTATGAAGCCGCGACGGGAATTTATTTAATGAGCCCTGCGATAACTTATACACTACACGTTCATTTACACTTTTTGGACTTTCATTCAATCCCCCTCGTTTGTTATAAAAAGTGTTAAATTAATTAGAGTTAGAATGCATACGCAGTGATGTACGACTTGGTGAAGATTTATTACGTACATACACTTGAATTATGTTCATATTTCTATTTTATTGCTCTATAACTCCCCGGTAGCCTATTAAGAGATTTGTTTGTTTTCAAAACGATATAATAAAAACCCGTTCCCGTTTATTAAGATATTCTTTTAAATGGAATAGCTAAAAATACAAAGACAGATTTCACTTTTAATGTATTCAACACGGTGCTCGGACTTCAAAATAGTCCTCGTAATATGCCTCAGGAGGACAGAAATCTTTATGGAAATACCTTTTATCACAACGGATACAGATTCATAATAAAATGATGCCCATGCATTTGTAAAATAATGGCGTGATATTATTTTCACGTTCTCACGTGGCATGCAACGTGGTGCCTTGTCAGAAATTCATATCATTGACATTTTAAATTCATTAGACCGTATGTAAGTATGCTGGTGAAGGTTTATTTCGTAACAAGATGGGAGAGATAACAATGGAACGTTTTCTAATTGCATGTAAAACTTAAGGTTTGTAAATTTGATTGTATCTGCATACAAACAATATTAAATCTTCGAATACAAAGTATTGTTTGAGAATAGTTTGAAATTAGGAGTGTGAGGTTATATCAGTATTTAGTAGTAGCTTTGTGACGTAGATTTTAATAATAAGTTAGTGAGTAATTAAAGAACCAACTCTGTAAAAGCTTTCAACGATGAATATCTACTAAAAAATTTAAATACTGATCCAAAATAAAACTATTAATGTTACGAATTTCAGCAGGGAATAATTGGACAGCTGTGAATTAATTAGTGTATTTACACAGCGCATTGTTTGAAAATAGAAAATTAATTAAAACATTTATAAAAAAGTAGCTAGCTATGCTCGATACTTAGCCATTACTCACGTTTCAATTACGTCGTTGATGAGGTGATATCGAGTTTTATGGCAGAAAGTTTGGCAATGACAATGTAATTTTTGTTTCATAGAACAGTTACATAAAAATAACATACATTTATGTAGGTGATAATTATTCATGATTCAAGGATTTTTAATTTTAGGTTACTGTCTGTATTGTTAGCTTTTATTACAATCGTAGTTATATAATAGTTAATGGGCAAGAATTTTAAGATTTAATTATAAGGAAACTTTTTATCTTAGTCTATAAACGCAATATTTGTAAATCACTTGTAATAAAAAAGTTGCACGGTAAAAGTATCGCCATGACAATTCAATAATAAGGTGATTCCTATTCAATGTCTACCGTGAGTATGGGTTAATTGCGACATTTTAGGCATGTTGTTGATATCAAAACATCGATTTCATCAAACATGCGTGCGGTACAACGAACGCGCCCGCACAACACGTACATCTATCTATGTCTAGAATTTTAATTTTATATCAAGTTAACACATTGGCATGAAATTATTTTGATTTCTTTATAGGTTATTATATGTGTTGTCACGAAAAATACATTAACCGTGGTCAAGGATGAGTTTTACATGTGTGCCTTCAGTTTATTGAAGGCTTTTATTTATTTATGGGATTATCTTAAAAGTTCTATGGAGATACGTTTCTAAATCTAAAATAGAAACAGACTTAAAGAATAGGTTACGTTCTAAGTTTTCTTCTTTTAGGTTAAACTTGTAAATTTGTTAAACAGAATATTTTCTATAACGGCTTATACCATATGAGACTTACACAGTAAAGCATAACATAGGATATAAAGAAAAAACTATTTTTTTGAAATTTATCCTGCACTCTACAATTTTTCTAAAAAAATATCGACTCTTGAAGGGGAAACTTAAATAAGTGATCTCCGAAACGTAAAGGCCTACAGACAACATAAAACAAATCTTAAAAATTAAATTGAATTAAATCTAGCAGTGCATAAAACGACCTACACAATATTAAGCTACAGTTATAACAATAATATTAACCTAATAAAACCTATGACTTCGAAGAAGGCGGTAAGACTTAGCGATACTAGTACGTTATTATTTCAATCGCTACATAGTATTCATACTAATGGTGCAGCATTTATAAATAATCTTCATTTCTATTTTCTACTGCATATCTTCAAACCCACGTACCGAGTTAAGTCATCCTCTGTGACCGAGTTAACACAGCACGCACTTGTTTTATTACCCTCATGTTTCCAAATGGCCCTCATTTTGTTTATACCAAATTATTTATATTTTACTAGTTTCCCAATCGTCTACTGTCCCAAATGTTCGATCGGTGAACCGTTGAGAAATGTAGTCTTATAATTTCATTCTATGCGTGGTCACTACATGAAGGCTGTAAAACATAATCGTGCGAAGCATTTTAAACATTAAATATTATTTTATTGTTAGATTTTGTAATCGTGTTTATGGAGTGAAGTATGCAATTTTAGGCCCGATTACCTACTGCTAGTAAAGAGATTTTAAAATGACCATATCTTGAGGCACACTTTTTTCATAAAAAAATATTACTACTTAAAAGTTAGGCGAACGAATGTTTTGATTGTAACACCATGAATTATTTAAGTAGTGTGTCATATTTGCTTTCAGAATTACATTCATATCAATTAAATGACTAAAACAGCTATACGACTAACTCGAATGACAATAAATATCGACTATTAAAGACTGCTGTAACTCAAGCCTAATTGTTTGTTTACTTTAAATGGATCCAAAACTTACGATCGAGTGATTCATACTGTGTAGGGTAAACATATTTTTGAAGTTCAGTCTAGAGGAGATCTGATGTAGCGATTTAATAATAACAATACAATAAATGGCTTCAATTGCTTTTAGATTGAATAGCTAATTCCAGACAAAATTTATGTAATACTAGTTATGTAAAACAAAGTTAGAGAAATATAGATATTAAAAATGATACTACGGAAACCTTCATCTCGATATTGTAAATATTACACGCATATTGTAAATAATAAACGTTTAATTAATGTCGTATGTATTTAATTGTCAGGTGCTGTAAACAAAAATAAGTCTATGACTTATGTCAGTGAAAGTGACTGTGCCACAATTGTTTCAGTGTCATCATTAGAGGGGTTTCCAATAGTCACAGCTGTTAAGATGTTGATTTATGTCACTATATTGCTCGTCCAATTATCTTATTAGTGGCCAATTTATCGTTCGCCACATTAACATATGGATCGCATTCGCTCAAAATGAAACAATGGATATATTTTTACTCTTTGGTCGACTAGACTTGATAATTTATAAGTATTTTTGTCTTTAATAAATAGATATTGTGCATTTGAGTAATGCAGCTGTCAGGAGAATTATTATGAAATTATAAGGGTCCGCCTCGGATTGATGTAGTGATCACATACCGTGATCGCTGCAACCAACGGTGAAAAAATTTTTGTGATTGTTCCTGTGGTTCATTGCATTAGCGCCTTGAAACATACAAACATACTCTTCAGCGAGTAACATAGCGTACATACACTTGAATATATTTTAAATTATAGCGCACCTATCATTAAAAAAGGATTTTTTGTTTAAAAAGTGTTTATATTGGTCTATTTAGGTCGCCTCTGTATTGTTTGAATTGACACTAATAATTCGTTTATTCCACTATCTGCGGGTCAATATTTTCTCATGAAGCTCGACGTTTTGTCACACAAAATAACGTGTTTTATCGCCGCGCGCTGCTCGCTAAATGTTTTACGGCAATAACAATAAAGAAAAACAAAAGCATATTATTGTCCTTCTTCCCGTACTTATTTCTTTCGAAAAAGAAAGACAATCGCGCCGTTTTATTAATATTTATCTCTCGTGCCCAAAATACTTTGGTGACCTCGCGTATTTAGGTACCGATTTTAACGACACATCCACAGCTTTATTGTAATAACGATTTAATTGAATGGATTGGTTTTAATAGATATTTATTATTTAAACGTTTCGAAATTTGTATTGTTTTACGCTTCATTACCTTAGATAATGTTTCGAGAACTTCTTGATTACGGATTCCACGGTCGGGCATTGGAGACATGTGGTTTCAATAATATTTTCATATTAACTACTGCGTGCTCACTGGCCGTGTAACAGCGAACAAATAGCTCTCTGTGGCACTTCTGTGAATATTCCGATTACCATCGCAATACATGTAAATCTACATTCAACTTCTCATGGAACTTGTAATCAAAATACAGCTGAGTAGGTGGTAATACTAATGCTACATACACATTTCGAATGAATTGTTTTCATGTTATCTTAAAAATATCAAAATATATTTATTATGCTTTGTATCAATAAGTAATGCATAACACGTTCGTAGTAAGAATTCTCATTTCAAGTGTCATATAATCCTACATATTAATGATTTAAAATTCATGTCCCTCAGAAACGTTTGTGCATCAGCGGGTTTATTACATTATTAGCATCGAATACACGTATCAACAATAAAAATGTAAAGGAAGAATATCATAACTGTTGTAATGAATTATTATCAAAATATATTAGACATTCAAATAGCAGAGGGGACTTCCGCTGGGAACTCAGCGGGTTCACGGCGCATCGACGGATCTCTCAGGCGAGCATTCGTATTTTACAGCTACAACCGATCTGAATAATAACACGGTACATTAGTTTCCCATTATGCCTTCAAGACAATAAAATTTGCTCAATTTTACGATCGCATTAATAATTTTATGAATGGAAGCAAACGTTTAAATGCTTAAATAAAAAGTATCGAAAGGGCGATTGAGGTCAGTTCTATATGAGGCAAGGTGCTAAAAGAAATAAGATGCGTTTTCGAGCGTGTTCCTGCCACAGGGTTACAGGGTGCGGTGCGGAGCGGAAGACGGGCGGTTCCCAGGGTATCATGTGCACGAACGCCGGATGCTTATCGATACCTTGCTTTTTGCTTACGATTATGTACAATTAATTTATCAATTAGCACAAGGGAGTTACGTGCACTCTCGGATTATTGTTTCGAAACTACTGCTATGGGTACTCGGTACTCGTACATAGAAGAAACATGGAAACATGGTACCCAAGTTGTTCCATCTATGTAAGTAGATTTTAATACTTTATGCAATGAGCTATAACACATAACATTAAGTATGGTGTCGTCTGGGTATAAGAGTGGCATAATTTAAATTTATTGATCAAAAATAATGTAGAAAACTTCGGGGAAATAATTTATTATTTAAATATTTAGAATATTTTTATTGCAATTTCTGATGCGGTATTTTTAAGGTTTTTATTACCTTCAGTATGCATGCTATAAATATAGTAAAAAATAAAACATCACATCTACAATCAAAGCTTTTTGGGTGCGATTTCACTTTTATAATTTCATAGTCATAGTGGTAGTATTTTATAAATTGCTTTAATTCATACAAAGTAATCAAATACTATCATAAAGAACAGGCAGTTAAATAAATGCATTATTATTTTCCATTGTTAATATTTATTTTGCAGAGTAAGTTATAAATCAAGTTACGTGTGAGCGAGGGCCTCCAGTGTAGTGGCTTCCGTTGCTTTGTGGTCGACGTTGATTTTGTGGTTAAGTTCCGCGTAACTTGATAAACATAACTTGACATCCTTTGACTGTGAATTATGACTTAAACTTGACTTGCCCTATTTAAACGTTTTACTAGAATAATTTTATCATATATTACTGATAGATAGTCTGATGATATTAATTATTACTGACAATAATACGCCTGTTATTATGTTCTTTATATGTAAGTATGTTTTGTTTGAAACAATACATATATATTCAGAGGTAAGTGACAATATATCAATGTAGCTGGCATGCATTAAGATTATTCTTGCATAAAACAAATACTTAACTCAGAATCCGAGCCAAATTACAGTCATAAAAGTGACAACCATTTATAGCATTATTCGGAGGCATATCGAATCTGCCGCTTTCCATATTACAGTACAGTGCAGACCAAAAACTGAGACGCCTAAAATACACCAATGCAGGGCGATGTAGATTGTCTGACTAATGTTTTACACTTTTTTGATATCTCGAACTAACCTACGCGACTAGGACAGGTTTTGGTTGGTTACATTTAATTAATAATTAGCTTATAAGTAAGTTAGTTATTGTTTTGTCGAATATACATCAATTGAACTATAAGTTCATTACAGATGTTATCTTTTATCTTCTTAATAAATCATTACCTAATATTTAGGATAATCACAAAATTAATAAAAGAAGGAAAATTTTAATAATAAATGAATTCAGATTTTAAGAATCTCTGAATTCGTTTATCATTAATATTATGAAGTACAATTATACTTGTATGAAATATTCGCAGTACAAAATTTGATCATCAATTCCTTCATCATTTAATTCCTTATAGGAATTCAAAAATTATCCTGACAATTTATTCGGCCAGCAGTGTATATGAGAAGTTATAGGTTTCATTTGCGGGCGATAGACGACAATTTTCAATTTTCTTGCGCGTGCGTCCCATTTGAATATTTTAATTTGGGGGGCGGCGCGACTATTTCAATTTATTTTATGAGCCCGTTCACAGAAGGGTTCGCGCTACGCACCGCACCAGATTAGTAAATATTTGATTGCTTTATAGCTTCATGTGATATATTTGTGTACGCACTCTTAATGCGGATGACAACTTTTGTTCCAGATATCCAGTGTGCATTGGCGCTAACACTTCACATAACAATTAGAAGTGTAATGGGGAAATATAACTGCTTACATTTTTGCATCTCATGATCTACATTATTTCATTTTTAATACATTTTTCTTTTATTCACACAAATTCGGATTGTGCAACAGAAACAACAAGTCATGGCTACATACTCAAGCTAGTACTATAATTTTATAGAACCAACTCTTCTAATACTTTTTATCAATGATAGAACAGATGTACCTTTGTAACAGTATTTGCCTGTGTGATCGACAAATACTATTTTATAATAATTGCGAATAAAATCGCATATGAACTACATTATTTTTTGTGTGGTATACGATGGGTGTTAGAAAGCAACTCTTCATAGATATTGGTAATAACAAAATATACATACTCATGTATAACTCATTAAATGATAACACAATAACGTCATTACAGTATATTGGAAAAGTACTGAACAACTCAATATCATATTCAAATTGTTTCAATATCTTATAAATATTATAATTACGTTTTTGTATTTAATATAACCTTGGGGTTATCTATTCAATTTATAGTTATATAGTCAGTAAATTATGAGATCACCTTTTGGAGGTGATTCGAAAACAACAATTAATTTAATTAAAAAAACATATTACGTATAATTTTTTTTCATATTTTTTTTAAACTCTATTATGTATAAGTATAAAAAATAATGCTAATGCAAAATTTGTTCATAATTAATTTTGACATAACGAATATACCATATATTATAACGAATATTATAAAAACAATCTGTACCATTTAGAAATTAAAAACTTTTTAACGGATTTTAGCGTGGTCACGGGGAAACCACGCTCGCTGTACTGTGTTCGAAACGTCCGGTTAATAATATAATGAATAAATCGCGTTTAAAATTCATTAAAAAGTTTTTATTTTCTAAATGTATAATACCTACTCGCGTGAAATCCAACACAAGAAAATACCATAACCTGTACCTTGCTCTTGTTTATGTACTACATATAGCAGATACATTAGCGCATGAACGGCGCTGAAAAATGCTCTAAAAAGACATTTGTAAAACGGAAAATAATGAACATGCATGGTTTATTTTTAGTGTACCTTAATCAATTTACGGTGCATAAAAAGCGATTTATTTATATGATATATTTAGTAGAAAGATATTATAACCATGTATTTAATGATTGGTATAACATATAATAAATCGCGTTCGCAAATCGCATAAATCTGTTAAAGTCTTTATTTTCAGATGAAATTTTTTATTTTTAAATAAATAAGCCAATGCGCGCGATGCTCTGCGCAGCTGTGATGCAACTGAGGGTACCGGTTGTGTTTAACCTCACATAGCTATGTTTCATCTAATAGAATTGCGAGCTCGTTATCTGCTCAGATTAAAATATTCAGTATTTGAGTGATTTCACGAGTGAGTGAGCGGCAAAGGGTTGACTAGTCGTTTCGCCCGCTTTGAACACTTGTGGGGAGGCGTGCTTTGGGTTAGGCGGTTATCTACCTACCCGCTTTACATACAAGGAAGTGTCACGCTGAACATACAAAGTTATTAAAACCATCCTTCGTTAATATTGCATTGATTCATTTAACGGCGTTCGTTTTATGTACATAACTGCTCATTTAAAAGGGTTGAGAGATCAGAATTTTGCCTCCACATTCGGGTAGATGCCGAATTCTAAATTGTCTCGTAATTAGATATCGAATGAATGAACTTATATTTAGTTTAAAAATTGTTTTGTGTTCACAAAAGGGAACCAATACAAATATTATTGAAAATTGTTACAATTTCCATATCTCGTACCTAACGAACCCTTAATTTAATCTCGTACCTACCTATGGAATTAAACGGTATCAGCTTATATCGGCAATATACGCACAAATAAATGAATTGTCGAATTTCACCGCCTTTTTCCAGCGTCTGACTCCATGAATAATTCCATTTTATATAATGGTGTCGACCGCATCAAATATTTTATTCCGAGTTCTGCATATTTAAGTCTGACAAAAACAATGTTTGAGAATATTTAACAGTTTATCCGTTTACTGCATGTACTCACATATATCAAACAAACCTTGTAATGGTAAACGATTTACAATTTACGTAACGCTGGTTTTTTATTAGGTATGTGTATTGAACTTATTTAATCTATTATCGACAACAATAGGGCATCGATATATTTGCCATTGTAGTGTGATGAGAAGCGATCAGTCACGGCAATATAGTATATGAATAGGCGGATGCTGTTGTATAAATATTGCACTCCACCCATGAAAAGCTAATTTTATGAGTGAAATTAGTTATTCACCTGTTGTTGCCATTTATTTATAATGAGTACAATGCGAGCAGCACCGGAGCGCGGCCGCACCCAGCTATTATTTGCGGACGCATCAAAACCAATTTGTCGATTTCATATTAAACACTGATGATGGCCTGATAATAATCAACGTATAGGAATTCGTTGTGCATATTATATTTTAAATGTGGGTTATGATGCGTTAAAATTGTTTCAAATGGTACCTACGTATAGAGATATTTGAAATTTGTGATATGAACCCTTAATTTAATCGCGTGTTTTAACTTCACATGCAACTTCAATCATAAGTGAAATTTTATAATAAATTAGTGGAGTTATTGGCTAGATTAATATTGTTGTTTCTGGAAATACTACTAAGACTATCACACTGATGAGTTTACATTCATATCTGCTCTCATATCTATTTGTGATGTATAAGGTTTGTGAGTTTAAAATGACCAATACTTGTGTTTGTGCACGTAAAAGAAAGCCCTGTACGTTACACCACTTATAATTCAAGAACAGCTGAACGGATTTAAATGATCTTTGTTTTGTGATGAGTCTCTACTTTGATTACGAGAATAACAAAAAAAATAATTTAAAACTTACAAAAAATGTATTTGTCGCGTATAGGCGAGGTCCACTTTTTATTTACAATAGGTAACTGAACATTTTTTAATAAGTTAACAGTTTTCTCTAATTCGGTAGGTAATGGAAACGCTCACTTATTAGCTCGATGATGTTGACTTTTTATTTAATGTTGGATCATTGCTTGAGCTAGTAATCATTTTTTTCTGTACTTTGTTAGATTACAGTTCTACAAGGAGGTCTCACGTACGGGCCTAGAAGAATTGGAGATTGTTTTGTGATCTTTGGCCGAACGATATGTTACAGGTATTCGATAAAATTAAGTAAACTTGTTTATGCCGGGATATTTTTTATTTAATATAATGTATTAGATATACGATTGCTTACATAAAATTGTTATTTCGATATAAAAAATGTTATGTGACTATATTAAAATCGTTTTGAACATGACTTACTAAATATATTCACTCCAGAATTTATGGACAGATACAAAATCAACACATTTTTCTTCAACGCACTACCCTTTATCACACATTCTATTTCGCCGACAATAATTTCTTTAGTAGTTGAGCAAATTTCCGCCCGGTCAATATGGATAAAACCATTATCAACCACACTACTTCAACATAAGTTCGTGAAATACGTGACCATCATTTTTTGTCACTGGCAACTGGGCACTCGTGATAATATCCGATCAAACAGGTACACTATTGAGCATGAAGCGAATAAATGTCACGTGCCGTTTCAGACGAGACACTTGTCGCTACATCATACAATTGTACCACAAAAAACACGACCGCCGATGACTATGATTAACTATTATCTTTTTCTAGTTTGGTGTAATTGTACTGAAGCTATCACATTTCTTGTGTCTACCCATTTGTAATCAATGCTCGTAAATTGGGAGTAAACTATAGAGAGAAGATAGACGTATAGTGACATCGAATGCCTTATATTCGCGTAGGGCAACTTCCCATCGACGTTTTTGTTAGTCTCTATCTGGGATCGAAAAAAAAACATCAGTTTTATGCTCACTCCTCACTTTTGAGGATAAACTCCTCCAAAGTGAGGAGTTAGGCTGATCTGAGCTGATCTCCTGTTACTGTCTTTGTCTGTCTTCCAATTTTCTTCTAAAACTTCTGTCATGTACACTCGATATTTTTTTTTTAATTTGATTTAATGTTGTTTACATATTATATGCCAGTATACGGTATATGAAGATTCATTGAAAGGAAAATGAAGGATAGTTTATTTTTAATGTAATAAATAATCTAATAAACATTTGCCGAACTTTAAACGTAATGTAAATTTTCCGTTTATGTTAAACATCTTGATCGATTAGTTGCATTCAACAAGTTATATAAATATAATCACATATTGCGTTAATGAAAAAAGACTTCATAGTGTTGAAATCTCACTATGTCGAATCAATTCTTTTACGCTACCGGGCATGTTCCATCTCTCGTAAATAATTTCATTGGAAAGTAAATTTAATAAACTTTTGATTTAGAGTCTATTTTAACGTGCATGTGAATTTGTTTTTGGAACCTCCAATGATTCAGCACTTTAACTGAATAACCATTATAATATGCAATAAAATCTTTTCATTACATTTTTTTTCTTTTATCTGAAACTTTAATTGTGTTAAAGCTTATAAGCAATTGAGAGATTCCTCTCCACATTCATTTCACTTGCTCAAGTATGACCATTTTTTCTTAAATTGTCGATTAACACTGGAGTACTTGAATAAAACAACTATTTTCTCGAAAGAACATCTAAAGGCTCGTTCCTTAGTTTCAGTGAAACACGTTGTTGTGAAGGGTTCGAACTCCACAACTGAAATAATCGTAATGTTATACAATTAAGGTTTTATTTATTTATGTTTAAAGGTTTTAAAAAATATGCTTAAATGTATATAGTATACGCATAGTATTAGTAATCATTGGAGGTTATAAGTATTAGTACTGCACATTTTTGTAGTTTTGTATAGCACCTATTTTAAAAATATCCATTGTAATTTACAAGTATTAATATTTACAACTCTCATAAAAAGATAAAATAAAACTTCCATTCCAACTTAAAAAAGCAGGAATAGTAACTATATTATTAAATTTTAATTAGAGCAGAGAATAAATTGGATATCAAACATGGAATACTACATAAATACCTTATAATATCATTCAAAATTCCTAGAAGGATTTAAAGGGTTACTCATAAGTTTCCGACTCTTCTATCCCACTGCAATGCCGTAGCATCGTAATGCGAATACCCCAACCTAAGAATGTGTCATAATAAAAGGTATCTACTGATTAATAACTCACAAGGATACTCGAAGCGTTTTGTTTACCAAAGATGATAGTGGCACGTATATCAGAAGCGCTACCGAATTAAAAGGAGTCAATAACATCGTGACAAAGAGTTTAAATGCCAAACTGTCTCGCTCGCGACGCTGCGCTACGCAGCGTGACCGATGGCCACGCGACTTGCTAGTCTTGATACTTGGAGACGTAAATAAGTATTCGTTTCTAGATTATTTCTAAACAGAACTGAAAAGAGTTTACTTTGATGGGTTTTTGAGAATGCATTAGTTAAATAAATCTAAATATGTTTAAATTAATTTCAAACTAACATTTCTGTTTTTATCTCATTTGATTAAAAAGAGCTAAAAGTTGTGTGTGTACTTTCAGTTTTATTGAAACTGTATTGACCACAAAGAAATTTCATTCAAATATCAAAACTATTTTATCGATTTGTGTTTATTGGTAGGTGAAGGAAGGTTATTATTTTCTGAACTATGGTCATTAAAATTTTTGATTAACAGCATTTGATCCGTGTCGATAAGATGACGTTGCAAGAAGCTGATATAGTCCTTTTTCTTGGAGCCGTAACTAAACGCTTTTTATAATTTTTTATTAGATACTCATAAAGATATTACAATGTTATCTTGGCGGTGAAAAGAATGTACCTTAGTTCCTATTTCAGTTTATATCGAATCGTTGAGAGATATTTCAAATGTTTTTAGAAGAAATATTTTGAATAGGTTTGTATAGAATTAGTCGATATTTGCAACATTGAGTATTAAATGTTGGTAATGGAATATTATGTAAATAACAGAGGAACAGTTAAAGTATCTTTTTAAATTTATATGGACTGGTTGATTGAAATGTTAACTATTTTGAATATACTGAACTATTTTGACGATTAATGAATTATTAATGTTATAATAATTGATTATCCTACTAATATTAAAATTGCGAAAGTTTGTAAGGATGTGTGTGTGTTTGTTGCTCTTTCACGCAAAAACTACTGAATTGCAATGAAATTTGCTACGTAGACAGCTGGAGAACTGGAATTACATATAGGCAAAGGCTTTTTATCCCGATATTTCTACGGGATACGGACTTACGCGGGTGAAACCGCGGGGCGCAGCTAGTAAGTAATAATTATTATACTAGCCATGGCCAGGACGTCGACAGATTTTGGTTTTGGTGGAGGTATGATACGACTAAAAGTGTATATAAATTAATCCTAACACAACCTAGAAGTAGTGGACTAAACTATGTTATCCTTGAATAGGCAATCGCTGAATTACATATTATAAAACTGGCAACATTTTACATTTTATTTATGTTCAACCTTAACAACTTAAACAGCGACTCGTACAATTGTTTAGAGTAAAATAATGTTAACTATAATGCATTGCGCATACATGTATGGAGGAACAATCGAAGCCCCACCTCGATTGCACGAGCTTGGTATAGAAACTAACCATTTGTCATCCATTATTCACGGCCTAAATTGCACAACTTTAGAGCGCCATTTCTAAATGACATCTAAATCTGTTAGTGTATTAACATTGTGAATAAAATTCATACAATCAATCTACATAAATGTCCGTGAGCGTCCGTCCATTAGTCAACTGGAGCACAAAGGGCACACGCTCATCTCGTAAATCAGTCGTACGGAGGTCTCGCGTTGAGGCGACTTGCCCAAATCGTACGCAATAACCGACGCGCGCTGCTTTCTCAACTCTTACCATTAGCGACCCTCGCTGCACATTTATCATTTAACATGACCACTTCAGACTTTGGATGGGTTCTAATTCACAGGATAATCTGTATCCTACAAAGATAATTGCGAAGATGTTTATAACTCAATTGCAACTGGAAGTTGTCACTTTTGCTTAGTAAAATTATGTGTACAGTTAAAGACCAATACATCGTTATTTAGCAGTAAATTGGAGGGTAAAGAATAGAAACATAAAGCAAGCAACATAAAAAATAAAAAATAAATTTATTACTTCACGTTCCATAAAAGTTACATTTTTGCCAATTTATAAATAATGATTTGCTATTAATAATGTTAATGTTATTTAGCTTGTTAACATACATGCCGCCTCTTTTAAACAGGTTATACTAGAGCGTTTGTGTTGATTGCTTTTACAATTGCCTTTATAGTAGATAATCATTATTCATTATGAACACTTAGCGCGACATTAAAAAATGTAACATATTTTTAACATAATATCAACTTTACTACGTAAACATAACCAAGTAGAGCGGCATGGGCCATTATAATAACTACAAAATAATCGTAATTCTGACTGTGTATGTAATAAGCAAATAGGCGTACAATTTAATAAGATAATCAGTGCCCCATTTCGTCGGACACAAATTGGATAATTATTCAAAGTGTTGCCTTAACACGCCCTAAACGGTTATTAAGATATTAAATATTACAAGCGAGCGTGGTGTTTGGGCGTCGCAGGCGGTGCGCGCGGCGGGGCGCCCAGCGGGATACGCTACCGGCAGCACAAAACTAATTGCGCCTAGCGGACTGACGTATACCTCCTAAATAACCAGTCATACATAATCTGTAGACATATCTAGTGATTATTTCAATTAGACACCAATAGCTTCTATCGTGTCTATCCACTTGACAAAGATGCAAATGGAAACCACTTAAAAAATTAGGGATAACTAACTGCTTCTCCGTAACAAGGATAGAACTTACGCAATATTTTGTAAATCATGTATACTTATTATGTTACTATGTATACTAATGTTATGAATTATATCTTTACCAAAGATCAGATATGCAGATTTTATGTAGGTGACATTGTTATAGCGTGTATTAAAATACCAGATAATAACTCATTTTGCTCATAAAATATCTTTAATTTGCTATTTTCCGAGATCGTATCACATCCACACAACGTCGTTGAGAACGACATAAAGGCTTAAATTTAGTATGAAGTCGTGTTAACAGTCGTAACTTGATATTCACACGTTTAAATTATTATGGTTATATTACAATAACGATATTTGAAAATAAATTATGTGTTGATGTTAAAAGTTTATATATTACTAAAATTATCATCTGTTTCGTCCGGTGTCATAAAATATAACACATTCAATACAGCATCAGGTTACGATCGGTTCCAAAGGAGCTTTATCTCGAAATCTCTCGAAAATTGTCGTCACATCTCGTACCGGCCGTCGAATGAAATGGTTACATTAATTTCTAAAATTAAACTTTTAACAGACATTCGGTATAATGGGCAAGTATTTATATGCATAATGATGTTTTTGGTGAATAAAAATGAGGGAATCTGTAGGAATATCTAAAAAAAGAAGAGGATTTGAAGCGAGCGGGCTGGAGTTGGAGCCCTAACATCAGATGCCGCGGTGAGATTGTGCCCGACCCGGCTCACTGCTATCATTTATATCATTTCATTGCGGCTGTTTACATTTCATTCATAAATCCACACACAATATCCCTTTTTCGAAACAAATTTTATTCAATTCATTCAAATTTAGACTTATGGTATCCTACTCGAACCTCTTATCTGATAACATTTTTTCAAATGCAATAATATCATGTCACTTTAAAAATAAAAGCCGCTTCGTTATGAAAAGGCATTATCAAAACATGTATAATCGCACCAATAAATTGTTTAAAATTGACGCAACATTTATTTACTCGGCAAAGAATTAAAATATGAATAAAACTGACCGGAGGTAATATTATAAACAGCGGTCGTATACATTTTGTTTTAATAAGCCCTTGGCGTGTATATGTCGCCGAAGCTCGCACGTTGCTCTTTATTTATTGACCTATTAGAGATAACATTAAGATCAAGATGCACGGCCAAGGACCTTTGTTATAAAAATGTCTGCTTCATTATTCTTAAAAAATTAACAGCGACTTAATATGGATACGACTCACTTTTAAGATCAATTATACGTTCTTAAGAGCTATCACTATTAAAATTACTTTCGTAATGGGTTTCACGAGTGCTTTATTATGTTTTATTGTTTTAATAAGGCTGTGGAATGTTTGATTGAAATACAAATAGTCATCATAGTGACAATTATAGAGGCTTGGAGGTCCTATGGCGGTGTCATAGTTTAAGCAGGTATGTCCATATTATATTTCTCTTATCTCTATGGCGGCATCCTCCTGTTATAATTTTTCTCAGATTTTTTTTTATTTTAATCTAAGCAATTTAAATCAATACTCATTATAGGTTTTAAGGGACACACATCTTGTATTTTTAACATGGCCACACTAAACTTGTTTTATGATTATTATTTAAGGCATTTTTAAGTTTACGACTTTCGACTTTGATAAATAATCATATATGTTTGATCAAAAACTGGTTTTTCATTGAGTTGTTTTACTTTATTCAAGTCTTTCGTTTATCGTATTATTAAGATGATTTACAAGTCTTTTATAATGTTACCTAGTATATTTAGACGATGGTATTGGTTTGTTGGTATTTCTTTGAATGTTATAATTTATATGTGAATATCATAGACCTTGAAGTATTTAAAAACGACATTGTAATTGAAAATAGGAAAAGTACATTCTGCGTATTTCTTGACATTTATTTACGTAATTATAAGGCCTATATATACCAAAGCAGATAGTATCGTTTAAATTATGTAATGTAACATCCACATTAAATTGCTCCCTATTTAATATATACCTGATTCATTATTTATTATGAATTGTAGAATTACATCATCGTTATTAATCTGCTATTCGGAGAGAGTATAGTAAAATGGAAAGAATTAAGAAAAACGTAATTTCTATTGGTAACGGCACCAATTAACCAGTTCAAGTTTCGTCAACACGATAAAGATAAAGCATGTTATACATGCTGTTAACTTTTATAGTTTGGCACATATCTATTAAATTAGATAAATTGCACTCTTATATGGTATGTGAATAAGACTCAGTTTTGCACGTAGTATAATTATTATTATACAAAATAAATATACCTTAATGTGACTATAATTTATGACTATATTATAAAATTTGGTTGACATAGAATCAGTAGCTATACCTAGGTGCCGAAGCCCTGTGTCAGTTGTTGCCTTCTGTTGCCTTCCACCGATTTTATGATATCTACTCATAAGTAGCATATGTTGCACTGCTTTATTTGCTTGACAATGATGGGTAACTTATTAAAAGTTCCCTAACAGCAAAAAAAGGTTTTATAACATATGCATATCACAAGACACATAAAATTTTATTTATAAAATACACGAACAATATTTCGATACCTCAAGTTCATTACTCGCAATTTGCAATTCAGATGCTTCATAAAGTATCATAGTAATTATAATTAATTAACTTTGAACGGACGCTTTTAATTATTTGTTATCAATTAAGGAACGACCTACATATTGTTCAGTAGGAATTAAATGTATTTTACGTGAATATAATTGCAGTCCTTTAATGTCACATGTTAAATAGTTTCAATGAAGTCAATATAGAATAAAAATGGCGCCATAGTAATAAATAATTGAATGAATTGTTTTCTTAATGTCCCATACAGAATGAGATCATTAAAAAGGCGCGTATCGACAAGCCTCTATAAGGAGCTTTAAACTAGTCAGTAATATAAATAAAGATATAAATTATAGAAGGCACATAATTTTTTGTCGAATCACTTTGATTACATAGCTTAATCAAATAACGTAAATAAAAAAGGGAGTAATGTAATAAATATTCGCGAAAGTTATTTTAATTTCTTCCTTAAACAAAGTAGAATCAGACACGGAAAAACTTTCTGTTTTCATTTTCTTTAAAACGTCCTGTTGTTTTTTACATTTATTTCCAGTAAATACTCGGCAGGCTTTCTTAATTTCAAAATGTTAACCTTTCTTGAACGAAGTATATCAGCTTATTGTAGAGTGCTATTTTCGACTCTAATGCTTTTTGTTCAAGTTCCATTATTAGATAATTATCTTAATTTATTTCGAACCTTTTAATTGCTTTGGAAGAACTACTTTAGGTGTTCTTCTTGCTTTTATAGTAACTTTGTTTTTATTGAAACGATATAGCTTTACTTAGATTTAATACGAAACAAATAAAACATGACCAATGAATGTAATCCCTACTAATATATCCTACTAATATCCTACTAAACAAATCCTACTAATATTTTAAATGCGAATGTTTTTTAAGGATGTGTGTAACACATACTCTTTCAAGCAAAAAACTACTGAACCCATTGCAATGAAATTTGGTACGTAGATAGTTGGACAACTGGAATAACACAAAGGCAACTTTTTATCCCGATATTCCAACGGGATACAGACTACCGCGGGGCGCAGCTTGTATATTGTTAACCCGAAAGTAGTCTGTCTCTTCTACTACTCTGTCTCTTCTTCGCGCCTAAACCAGGGAACCGATTTAAATGAAATTTGACGTTTTTTCCTTTAAGTTAAAACATAATATGTTTTAACGTAAAGAAAAAGCATGTATGGAAAACCACGAACTGTCTGTCATGTCCTTTAACTACGCGGATGAAGCCGCGTGCGGAAAGCTTGTATCAATAAACCAAATTCAAACTTTTATAAAATTTATAAAACCAAAGAATATTGTTCCGCAATTCCATTTGAACTTGCATTATTTGAAAACAATTTTCGTTATCTAATATGCTTGCATAAGTTCAAAAGCTAATACGTAGTGAACACAGATAAATTCAATGATCTCGTGAGCTAGAACGTTGTACAAGCGTATCGGGTTCTCGGGCATACGATCATGGGAAAATTACCGATCCACCGACAATCATAGGGAATAGGCTTCGGGCTCTGCGGGCACACCTTATCATTGCGTTCGACCCATTGTGCCGGCCGAACGATGCGCCTCCATATTCCTGACATTTCGCAATATTACATTCCAGTCGACGAATACGCCTAGATTACAAATATGATTAGAAACTCCAATACTATACCGTCCACGGTTCGCAATATCCCCATATTAGGTAATATTTTGTCGGCAACACAAAGGGATTCATAAAACGTTACAAGATGGTGATGACGCGCCCGCCATTAATCATCTCGGTCAGTTATGACATAAAAATAAAGAATAAATTAATGGTCGTTCAAATTCTTGAAAGCCCATCCACATAGCGGCGCTGTAAAAACTCTGTTATAGTTTGCGAAAGCAATTAAGTTATAAAGCCCTGACTCTACTGTCCTAATGAAATATTCTGGTAAGGTAATAACGTCAATTAATTGATGACGGGCTTTAGTCGCGCGCAAATTGCAATAGATAGTTGATAAATGAGTTGAAACATTTAATACATAAATTAATCACCGCATTGAAAACGTTATAGTAAAATTATGTTCAACTAAAATCTGGTTTCAGGTAATCACACCAGCTTCCGCATAGTTAATAACCGCGATCGTGTGATAAATCAAAAATATTTTTAATGCAATTCGCGATATCATTGCTTATGAAATATTCGTTTCTTAAATTTTGTGTATTTACTTTTTCGTTTAGGTTATGATATAATGTTTAAAGCTGCAATGTTTACTTTGTTGATTGAGATAAATAAAGATGTATCTAATATCAATAATTTGATAATAAATCCAGATTTTTTCAAAGACATGTCAGTTAATAATTTTTAGTTTACCTAATTTGGTTTAGTAATTTAGTTTTAATCAAAGGCTCACTGATTATTAATAATTACACTAAATTCTCGAGATTCATTGCTAAAAAAATAAAAGAATTTCTGTATAACAAACAAACAAAAATAAAAAGATATAATGGCATTTATTATATTATTAGTCGTAAGGCAACTTCAATCCGAGATTCAAATTACAGATTATAAAATCATAATAAAAGAATAATTTCTTAGAACAATTTATTGCAATAAAATAATAAGAATATAATTGAAAGCCGTCAATATAAATGAGATTATGGCTGCCGGGTGGTCTCTTTTTCTAGTAATATTACGTATAAAATAATCGTTTAGCTAAAACATTAATAGTTATTTTCTACAGCCTGCTTCCACAAGTCTGAGTATGCCAAAAGAACACGATAAGCTGTACAGTAGATCTAATTAATGTAAGCACCGGGGAGATAATTAATTGTCGGCAGCCCGTGTAGTGCGCATGAAATATTTATTAAATTCATAACAGAGCTAATTATGAAACATCAACGCGCTTGCGCTGTGCGCCACCCGCAGGCGCTCGCCCGCTCAACCATCGGTCAATTGAAAAAACATAATAATCGTAAGCCTTACTTGCTTTTGTATATTACCGAGGAACTAAGCAGCGTAGCAATCACATATTGTTTTTATTGAAAATCTAAATGCGTCGAGAGGTATGCTGTAATTAACCGCGTACGTAGCTAGTCACTGCTGCGTGCCTAGAGGAAATGCCTGTCAGTTATAAAACTCATAAAGGCTGTTCAATGATTAAAGAAAATACGCACCGCTGTTACTATTGATTTGTTGAGAGTAGATAAGTGCATTGTGTAGATACCTATAGCGGGAGATTATTAAGAAACGTGCAATTAGAAAGTTGCCGGAACAATTAAATTTTGTTGTTATAAAACCAGGGGCGGCGTGCCATCTGCATTGGCACGAATAAGGCAATCTTTAAATATTTATCAGTAAATTGGTATGCCTAAACTAACAAAATCAATTAACATTGTTTTTGTTCTTGACTGGTTTTGCACAACGGCATTCCGGTGTTCTGCAGCAACGATTGATGTCAGACAAGCTCATTGCCATAACATACTATTGTTTTACGAACGTACTTGTCAGTGCAACAATGCATTAAGAAATGTATGAAACTCATAGAGATCAATATTGTGTCTTGCATAATTAGAAATATTGTACCTACATTATATCGCCATTTCAACATTAAATTATTTCAACTAAGATGAACTAAGCGTATGAAAAAAGTCAAGGCATTTATTATGGTAATTATTGATTTCTTTTAATGGAATATCAATCGCAATTGATTCTTAAATTCCTTTAAGAAAGTAGTCAACCTATGGATACGTTAAAAATCTGCAATATAAATAATTTAAGTGTTTCATTTAAGGTAACTAATCTATTCCTATATTTAGCAAAATTTATCGAAAAACTCTATAAATGACTGTTCGTAGCTTGTGATTTGCGCATCATACAAAAACTACAAAAAAGCTGGCAATCTCCACAGCATCCAGCCCTATAAAAGCTGCCAAGAAAAATTCACTCCAAAGCGACAAGAGTCAGGTTCTGCATACATCGAGTGGACACCTTACATCAAAACAAGCGATGTAGGAGCGAGGCGTCGGAGGTGGCGGGAGGCGCGGGGTGGGGCGTGGGGCGGGCCGGAGGCGTTCAGTGCATCTGAGGACCCGCTGCCTCCCGCCTGCAGCATTGCACCTCGTGACAACCTATGCTTCAAAATCAGAAACATTATTATGACTTAGCCATCACTTGCAAGTATTTTTGCAATTGTAATTGCTGCTTATTATAGATGGTTTGTTATATTGCTAAAATTACATGGTGTTTAATCACAAGATTTAATGATAATTTGAATAACATCAAATAACTGGCTATATTCGATTTAATTCTTGTTTGAATATTAACGTTAAAAACTTACCAAGACAGTGAACAGGTGGTTTGAAATGTAGCGATACATGCAGCGCCATCTCTTGCCAGGTAGCTAAACTGCGTACAGCAAGACATTTAATAAGACGTCTTTCGAACAAGTATCGTAAAATAGTAATTTAAGGTTTGTTTGCATTTGCATTGGGTGTGTTATTGCTGTATACATATAAATACAAGAACTTTGTAAAAAAAATCGTTGTCTTCGATAAACTTGATGCGTTTACAATTATTATATGCGATAAAATACTTAAACGGCGATTTAAAATTCACGTTCGACTCCTTAAATAACCTCGTTGAATATAAAGAGGCGCGTTATCAAATCGACCCAATATTATAGGGCAATCAAACGTCCTGCGTTTTATAACTGTGACGATGCACATTACAATTTGTAATCGGTACATCCGCGGATACGAACTTCATTTACATGCAAATACATCGGCATTATTACTAAAACGGGCATCCTGTCGCAATACGATCGATTTGCATATTTTTAATAACATATCATGAAAAATAACAAAAACATCATTTTATAAAATGAACGGCGAACCATTGTTAGTGTTTCCGGTGCAAAGGTGAATAATTCATAAAATTAAATCAAAGCGTCCTCATAATCAATGCTAGATAATTATGTGGCATGGACGACACAAGGGCATGCGTTTATGTATTCGTACATTAATATTTTATTAGCCTGTCTTTGTTTAATATTCCATAATGATGTAACGATTTTTAAACAAAACTATTTTTGAAGTTTTTATCTATACGTGTAGATTGATAATAGCTTCCATAAAGATAACATCGAATTAATTATTTATAAATACCTATTCGTATGGATTTGATGGTATAGGAGAGGTTACGTGTCGCTCTTACACGCTTATAACTAACTACATGATTATATAATTTATATAACTAAGAATCGGCACGCAGGCAGGTAACATTTACCTATGTAGGTAAATATAATTTGACATAATTTTGTACGTTTTCTTAAAGCCTTGTTCGCAGCGGATTTACATACAGTTAGTTAATTAAAATAAAATATATTGTAATCAATTAATAAATTGTATGTTTTTAAAGCAAAACTCTATCTAACACAATCTTTTGTCCAACAGATATTATCGAATAGCTATACTTATGTTAATTTTTTGTTGACGTCAAATAAAATTCAAACAAAAACTGTTTCACCTCCATTCCCAAGTTGTTATAGAGGGACACTAGTACAATTGTGTTTTTATGTAAATTACGACAAAACGCGCGTGCGGCATCATGCGTAAACAAAATAAACGCTTGCCCATGCGTTATCGATACAGCTTTTATAACTTGCCATGTGTCATAACCTATTGTAAGATTTTAGATGACAGATTCGTGCTCTAAAACTTTATACGTAAGTATTTTAAAGGTGTCTTACTCTTAATTCAATTTACTTTAATTTAATCTCAAGCACTTAGCTCGTCGCAGCCATGTTATGGAAGTAATAGATATATTAGAGCCAGCTAATTAAATTAAAAAAAAATTGGAATATTTAATATAGAGTTAATATAATGTGTATTTAGTATAAACTACTGTTATAATGAAGTTTTGAGAGTAAAGAGAAAAGTCACAAAAAATATTTAACCATCTACATATTCGCCGAGTCAATAAGGGTACTTCATTTTATTCGAGGTCTCCGAAATGAGGTGGAAATCAGGTGAATTTTGAAGAGAGTAATTTATTAAAAGAAGTATATTTCTATAATATACATATCTACTATTATTGCAATTATTTACATTTTATATTCTATTGTGAATGAAAAAAGTTCTTCATTTCTCCGTGGCAATTATAGCGACAATTGAGCATACTCTGTTACTTTTTTCCTTTTACTGAAGAACGGCTATGAAAGAAGTTAACAGATATGGACTCAAATGTCAGTATGGATAGATTTGTATTCAAGCAACTTTTGTTCCATCGACTAGACATTTCCCTCTTCATAATACTACAATAATAAGGATATTTCTTTACATATCAATTACTATATAGTGACAAAGTATGTTTAGTAGATTTTTATCACCACTCGTCACCTGAGCGGAAACGCGACGGTGAGCGTAACACAAAAAACACATTAACTTAGTTAAGGTTAATTTATATCCATACATACATTATTTTCGGTTGCATTATCACAAAACTAATTTATGAACGATAACGGTCGAACATGGTTACAAATTTAGGAATAATTTACTGGCAATTTTTAAAAACGCGGCAGATAGGTAACTCTTACGATATTGGCTTTAAAATATTTGAATATACGTAACACAGCTTTAATATATTTATGTATTGATACTGCATCTCAAAGCTTAGACAAGACAAGAGACCTATCAATTTCTTTGTATCTTTTTAATGAAATCATCCTATTAATATTATAAATGCGAAAGTTTGTAAGTATGGATGTATGGATGTTTGTTACTCTTTCACGTAAAAACTACTGAACCAATTGCAATGAAATTTGGTACGTAGACAGCTGGATAACTGGAATAACATATAGGCAACTTTTTATTCCGATATTCCTACGGGATACGGACTTACGCGGGTGAAACCGCGGGACACAGCTAGTATATATTAAATGTGCCTATATCGGCTCTCTTCAAATTTTTTGTTGTTTCATCGAAGTATAAGTAATTTAATAAATCTATATGCTTCTTTATTTATAAGGCAATTCTTTGCACTTTATACAGGTAAAAACATAATCTACAGGTATTCATCAACAAATGGATCAATTGTTTCACGAGTCTGATAAATAAATTAATGAATAGCAAGCTGAGAAGTTGAATTGTTTATATTATTACCAAA
>NC_052102.1:5158793-5212110 GCF_012273895.1 Zerene cesonia | reverse complement strand
ATGGGACTACCTACCTACTTATTCTATAAATCCCACTTCATATTACTAAAATGTTGTGAATAACAAAATATTATATCTAAATATTATCGCTCGTGAAAATCAACGAATAAGCTTTTAAAAAAGGACTCAGAAAATTATAATCACTATTAATTATTGCATGTATACTTTATTTATGCGAAGCTTGTTCCCTCTTTGTGTTTTTATACCCTTTTAATTTGTACAAAATAACAAATACGCTGTTGCTCTCACATTTAGCCAGCAGAGAAGATAATCGAAGCATTATTCCACTGCGTAAGCCTGTCTGTTCGCTGATTGACGTTACGTTGAAAACTGCAAATATGATAGCTTGTTTGCTACATTTACCATTAAGTAAGATATTTGTTACCTTATATAGTGTATATTTGATTCGTCTATTCATACTTACATTCTGGATTGATACAAATATTTTGTCCGTGACCTACATGTGAAATCCTGTGATAAAGAACTGTCATGTCTTTTGTGTTTAGTATAACAACAATATATCTGGTAAATAATGCAAACATTCATTATACTTTATTATTATTTTAGATCAAAAAATAAACTCGACGAAACAATCATTTATTGCACTTATAATAGCTACACTTATACAATTATGCATTTCTTTTCACAGAAGAGAATTTTGTGTGTTACGTATTTGACATCGACGACATTATTTATTACTATTACTTTACTACAAGACTTATTATTTGTTAACTAAACTATGCTCTCTTATTAACGTAAGTATCAATCTACATAAAATTAAGATAAGGTTTTACGAATTGAATCTTCTACTTAACCGATTCTCATATTCTGCATCCAAGGTATCATTAAAATCGCATTCATATAAACCAACAACAAAGTTCGATAATTGTCTGAATTTCAAAGTAGTGATTTTTTATTTACCGCAATAGTAGTACTTTTTACAAAAAGTATTTGATGACAGTCTTATATTAGGAAAGAGAAAGAGATTTGAATGATGTCTGAATCACATAACGTAGGACAGAATTATGAAGTAAAATCATTAAGTACGAATCATTAACTATCGTATGAGCACACTGAACACCATGAGCAGACGAAAAAATATTTCAGAATTGAGATTGATGTCGCACGCATGTGCAGACGGCTTGTCTTGTATGCAAAACAACTTGCTTTTAAATATAGAACTAATTTATGGTCATACTCCGCGATTATAGATAAAAATAACCGACGTTACTCTCGGTGCTCATAATTTATTTATTTAAAACTAAAGGTAAACGCAGATAAAAGTGAAGTGTTTATGACGCTAGCTTTAAGAAATAGAGATTACGGCGTACTCAAGGATAAAATAAAGTTAGATTCATCATTAAAGCTTATTATTTTAACGAATCGTAAATATATTCCGATCGAAAACCAGTCCGAATTTTTTATATTTTAACAAATGACACTCCGGTTTTGGCTATTAATTGGAATCATCTATTTTGCGATATAATAATATGATAACAAGATTTATCATAAGTATTTGCATAATATTTATGAGATATAATTTACTTGGGCAATAATATAACGATGGAATATTGTCAATAAATAATTAAAATAAATCCAAATTAAGGGTGAGCTCCCACGCGATAAGAAGTGTTATTTATACACCTTCATGTCACAAAGGAACCGCTGCCGAATATCACCCATAAATATTGGACTGAGGTGTAATTTTTCACATACCAAGTCTTCTCGAGCGTCGCACCTTTAAAATAAATGCAAACAAAATTTAATAGGGAGAGATGCGCGGGATCGCGGTCTTCAGGTAAAAATAAACTATAGTCGGCCAATGGTTTGAGACATTTTTTAAGAGAGTATTCTAGCGAGTCAGTTAGCATAATAAACATATTACTTTTTGCTAACATGCGTCTTGGATTTACAGTTTTTTTTTTTTACAATCGCATTGTAAATCTTCAAAGATTAATGTTTCTTTGCCTTTTGCAATTTCACACAATCATAATTTTGTTACGAATCATTTAGGTTTGTGAATGTAAACTGAAAATTTAACGTAACGAAAATTTAACAATGAAAATACACCAATTAATCTAATCAATACCTTATATAGATCTATTTTAGAGCTTTAAGGAAATTACATGTAATTTTACATACTAAATTTTCAAGGTCCAACAACGTCATAAAAGTATAATAATTTTTTTATCAGGGGAGCTCGTAACTTTTCCAATTCTAGACTGTAGATACAGAAATAATAGATACAAATATAGGTAGATTATTTACGATTATTGGTTATGGAGAGAGTTGAGCGACGCGTCCCGCGAGCCTCGTAACCGGACTTCGCAAACACCGAGGGTGCCGGGCTGACGGATATATCCATCTTCAGGGAATACTGGGCCCTTTCTCAAATTATAAATCGCTAAGGGCTATCAGTAACGTGACGTCTACATACCGAAATCACGCTTTTGCCTTTTCGCGTTTACACCTGGCCAAACAGTAACAGGGAATGCAGCTTTTGAGGGTAGATTATTATAGATTATTTATTTATTGGAAAATGTATGTCAGTGCCTTGTTAGATGTCGAGAAAAAGAAAAGAGACAAATAGATAAAAGCTTAAATCTAAATAGTCAGCTTTCCGCAAGGAACTTCGCTCGCGTGGACTACAACATTTTATACGCCGTGGATTTTGGAAGAAAAGGCACGTTTAAAAACCTCTCGTGTGTATATCTCGTCAACTGTTAATTTAGCAAAAGGCTTATTTAGAAACTTCATTTTCTTTTTAAGCCCTTTCCAATGATCTCATTTAATAACATATCGTGGATTTATTTGTTTATCCCCCGGTTGCATGTATCTATAGTCACCCCTAATATTTTTTTAAAATAAAATATTGCCTATATATTTGACCTAAAATTGGTCCATCACCATATTTTTATATAGTAATGGATCAATTTTTACCGTCAAAATTTGCACAGTGGTTTTAAGAGTGTTTTAGTTTTTAGTGGTGAAAAGATTTAGTTATTATTAATAAATACATAAAATACATGAACCAGCTGTAATGAACATTATTTACGAATCTTTAGACAACGCTGCAATATCTGTAAAGCAAATATATCAGTAGACGACCCTCATATATCAATGTGGATATCACGAAGACTTTAATAAATATCAGTATCTATTTGTGACAAAAAATCGTGAATCAAATATTTGGCCTGCAATAAAAAATAGATAGAGACATTGCACGCATTTGTAATAAAAGTCTCACCATAAATAACAGTCATGAAATATAATACACCTGCAATCTTGAGAAAATAGGAAAATCATTTTCCGAGGGCGCGCGGTCAGGCGTAATATTGTTATAAATGTACTTTCTGTGGGACATAAATAATAATGTTGGTCGCCGCACACCCTGGAGCGGCGTGGACTCCGGAGCTCGGCCGGCGGGAATCGACGAGTTTCCTAAAATTGCGTTTCTAAATATTATGAGGTGATACTTTATCCAAAAACTTTTACGTGCATTAAGTATCTCAAATTGATTTTGTCTTCTTCACGTAATGATCAAAGGAGTTCCATGTATTATGTGGGGGTAATATTTTTCGTTCCAAAATATTTATATAATTAGATATAGACGTAGGCATTTATTTGGCGCCGACACAAAAATATAATTAGAATTGATGAATTGATATTGTGTTTCGGTATTTTTGATACTTACCTTTAATAAGATAAAACCTGTATAGATAAGACGTTTCAACTTCTATAGATATAAAATACCTTATCATTTCTAGCACCACCATTAATCTATTACATAAAAATCAGACAAACAAAAACTCAGTTACGTCTCCTTCAAAAAGAGCGCAAGTAGAGGAAAGTCGCGGTCACCTTTGGGAGTCATTTCGCACCGACAGCTTGTAAATTCTCCATTACGCGATATGAAATATGCGATTCCGCCGTTTACGATATCCACCAAGATTTCGATCTACATTGTTTTAACATTTTTCATACGACTTGTTGTATAAATGTTATTAAATCTATCTATAAATGTTTTATCTTGAAATTCATCAATTTATATGTTTATCAATTAATTCATACGAAATCAGTATTAAAATTAAAAATAACACATTATAATCACATCATTTGTGGGAAACCTCATAGTGTATATTCACAACATAAAAAATATCTTAATTATGATAAATTAAGTCTACGATGTTAATTTAGATAGTCTATATGTATTTAAATAATTATAATTTAATGTTTAAATATTTATGTTTTAAAATTTAAATATTACAAAAAAATTTTTTGCTAAAAAGGTTTTATTTTTTAATACAAAAAATGTGTGTATGTGATTATTTCAAGACTATTGTTGCTATTTTTATTTTTCTATTCCCTCATCCCTACTTCCTTCTAATATTATAAATGCGAAAGTTTGTAAGATTGTGTGTTTGTTACTCATTCACGCAAAAAATTCTCAACCGATTGCAATGAAATTTGGTACGTAGACAGGCAGACAACTGGAATAACATATAGGCAACTTTTTATCCCGATATTCCTACGGGAAACAGATTTACGCGGGTGAAACCGCGGGGCGTAGCTAGTATTTTATAAATGCAAAAAATAAACCAGTCTGTCTCTTCTTCAGGCCTAAACCATTGAACCGGACTGTATGAAATTTCGCATAATATTTAAATTATATATAAATCTATACTAATATTATAAAGCTGAAGGGTATGTTTGTTTGTTTGTACGCGATAATCTCAAGAATAACTGGTACGATTAGAAAAATTCTTTCAGTGTTAGATATTCCATTTATTGAGGAAGGCTATAGGCTATATATGTACCACGGGCGATGCCGGGGCGGACCTTTAGTATACGTGTTATCATAATTCCTCTCATTTTAAAACAATTTATCTGAAATTACAATCATATTTTCTACCGTAATATAAGTATGATGTGTATCCCTATTTTAGTGACTTATAATTCCATATGAGAATTCCATAATTGAAGAAAGATAAAGAAATAACGGAAAGTCATATATCAATTTACCTCTTTTTATACAATATTCTTTGGTTTTTCTTTTATTTTTTGTTGGCCTAATTTTCTACTCAGTCATTGACATTATTCGACCGCATATAACGATATTATAATTAGGAGAGAGGTTTAATGATGTCGGAAAAACTCAAAACAATGAGAAGTTCGCATTCACGTCCGCCATAATGTGCAATCAAGTGTCTGATATATGACCGTATGCAAACCTAAATCTGTTTAAATAATCTCAACAGAAAAATAAAATCGAGAATTTATTTAATTAGAATTTACATTACAGCTCGCTTGAATTAAAATATTAATCACTGCATACCGAAGACAGAGAGTTAATCGTTTTAAACTATGAATGTTCCGACTAAAATAGCTAACGTTATTAAGAGTCACGTCTTAACAATTATGCGTGTCATCACATGTCCTGTAGGACATCAAAATAAAATCATCGCTATTTATGCATCTGAAAGCGTATTGATGGCATGCAGTGAACTCTTATAATGTAATAAATCGTCTGAAAAATATAACAGTCAACACTATGTCATACACGTGTCATCGAATGTCCCGCTCGTGTGGCGACGCTGCGCCTCCCTCCGCGCCGCTCCTCCACGCGGTCGTTCACCATAAATTGTATCAACATAAATAAAATCTGGCGTTCCATATTTTAAAACTTTATTTTAATAGCCCACTATTCAACGAGGAATTAAGACGTGTTTATTAGCTGAACACTCGTATTACACAAGTGCTTCCTTCATAAGTTTCTTGCTCTTTAATGCCATAAATCAGTTTTCATGTTAACTTAATAGATACATCTGTGATGTGATTAAATGCGTTTACATAAAATGATGCATGTTTATTTTAAATCAGCTCTTGTCCGTGGCTTTCCACGCGTTAAATTCGGAGTAGTTTAATATGTTATTATGCATATAAACCTCTTGAATCACCCTATCTATTAAAAAAAAACGAATCAAAATCCGTTCCGTAGTTTTAAAGATTTAAGCACACGTAGGGACGTAAGCACGGAGATAGCGACTTTGATTTATACTATATATTCATACTTTACTACTTGATGTGCCTAAATTGTCGGTTATGCTTTTGTATTTGTATAAACATCAATCGATCGCAATCGGATAGATAAAGTAAATAAAGCAATTAACTAGCAGATAAGACACTTCAATAGCGCTCACAGGTTCATAAGAATAACCACAACAGCAGCTGTGACACTAATCAATTAACTGCTGTCATACAGCTCTTAGCTTGATGACTATTAAACTACCGCATTTTAATTTCAACCAAAAAACAATATTATGCCACTCGGAATGTTAAAAACACAATATTTTTCAACGTGCTCTTAATCTCAACAAATTGTTTAAAATAAAAATATTTAATGATGCGCATCTACAGGAGAAATGTGATGTTTTTAAATTTGCTACGAGGCATTAGAGATTTTGACGGGCACATTTAAAACAATAGCTGAAATCTTTAGACACGGCTATAAGTAATTTAATTTGAATCGTTTTGAAGCTCTGCCAAAATGACTAATTCGCGCCTGCCTGTGGTGGTTCTCAATTTATCACACATTTTTATAATGCAGGATTAGAGTTCAAATAGGTCTATACTATAAAAATAATGGATGACCGCTATAATATAGGTAACGCACATTGAAAACGTGTAAGACGTTAGAACATTGCTTCTCATTCATCTATCTTATTGAACCCACATGTTTTGGCTATTGTGAGAACATATAGTTTTTACCACCAAGTATGCTTTTTTCTTAATTTTATACATCTCAATGTTTATGCTACAATTTCACGCCAATTTTCTGTGAGGATGTGGTACTTCCCCGGTGCGATGGCCCAATTCGTGCCGAAGCGTGCTGGACTCCTACATGCTAATTAATAATGTTGAAATTTATATATTGACCAATATTAATGGAAAAATATGTTGGAATTATAATAAGATCATCTTGAGACGGTAAGAGCTATTCATGAATGGGTTTGTAAACGATATGTTTTAAAAAATTAAGTTTAAAAATGTAAAACTAATATAAAAAACAATATTTCATAGTGAAATATACAAATTAAACCGAAGTGAAAATAACAGAGAGTATATAAGAGAGGTCGGATTTAGTAACATTCATGAAATGCCACCGACGTAATAAAATTTTATAAAACCACGGGTTATCGTAAACAAAACAAATAGCAAATTTTACGATCTATTCGTCGCGCTTTTCCATTTGCATGGTATGAGTATATGACAAAGCATTTCTAGCAATGGGTTATAGTGACAACATATAAGCTCCTTTGTCCTTGTTTGTTGTAAATATTTTGCTATAGAAGAAACTAAGAAACTAATTAAATAATTTATTATGTCCTTATATAGCTACATACACATGTACATCATCTGCCCCATACCCCCCTAGGGGACACGGGACTTCACTTTTATATAGCTAAACAGTGCTACGACGCGCGGTTTTACATAATTCATATTTTTCATAAAAAATAATAATTTATTAAGGTGTAAAACATATTTATCTATAGTTAAAGTTTCTTATAATTTACAAAATAACATGTCTTCATAACTGCGTGATATTATTTGACAATAAGGCGGAAGTGACGTCATTGTTTTAATTTCATTCGAGAACAATAAACGAAAACCAAAAACATAAAACGAAGTAGATAACATACGGAATATTTACATTGTACTTCATGGACACGTTTAAAGCTGTTAGCGCTTTTTCATGATAATAAAAAAGGTTTCAACAAAGGCCAATTAAAAACTGAAGTCATAACAGGAAACTTGATATAGCGGCCGGTAGTTTTTTGAGAATTACCTTCTTTCATCATAAAGCCGCGGTGAGCGGCAGCTGCCAGCACTTCATGTGGTTTCCGAACGGCTCCTCTTTAATAATATTGTTTATTTTCTGGCTGGAACTGGAACAACAACACATCATAAAAAAATGCCTATTAAGATGTGTCACCCGGTAGTGTAATGATATTCATTACACTTTTATAAAAATAGGCATGCTTTGATCTCTATTTTGTTGCCTACTAATGAGAGCATAACAATAATACATTATTTACGTAATTATCATATCATAAATAAATGAATACTTAAAACTAAAAATATACTTACACGCACTGTTGTGTTCTTAAATAATTATTTACATCTTCTAAATATTATTAACCTATTCAATTCATCTTTAACTTCTTTAGCATGGTACAAGTCTCACATTATACGTTCACCTTTATGACTCGTAATTTACTTCATGATAGACGATTGAAGCATAAAATGCAAAAATAGAACATAAATATATATAACAAATTGAAATATATTATAGTTTGTGCTCGTTATCATGTTCAGACGACAATAACATCGCAATTACACATTGAGATTGCACACAGCAAACACAACGCGAACGTGTCAAAGGTAACGACAATACAGAGGAACAGTTAGCAATAAGGCGTCGTCTGCTAATAACAACAGTAGCATCTCCGGCGATATCTCAATATCGTAGGTGCGAGTTAATTAACACATGACGCTTGTGGAAATAGAATTCCTGTAAGTGCGGGGTGCGCGCGCGCCCGGGGCACACGCCGCACCCGCTCACCCGATGTTTGTATACAAGCAACGAGACTTCATTACGCCGCTGGCTAATGTATTCAACTTCAGCCTCCACGTTAGCAGCGACACTTCTCGGAATCAATATGCTCCTTGTATGTTTTGATTGGCTGACGCTCGACACCGCAACACAAATACGCCCTTACCCGCCGCACAATAAAACACAATTTCCCACACGTTCATCCCACGACATTAATGACAATGAATACAACGAACAGATTTCAATGTTAATACTTGACGGGATATTTCCTATAGCGGTAACGACCTCTGCATTGAACTTGTCCAATTTTAGGGTTAACGGGCATTAATTTGTTTTATTATCGGTTTATCGTTTTACAGTTTCCTGTTCTAAAACGTTGTGACTCCATATTGTTTCAATCGACGGCTATTTTCACCATAGTTAAGATATTTGATTACATGAGATTAATGTCTGTTGTTTCAAAGTTATACGTAAAGTATAATAATCAATCCTAAACACAGTCGAGAGAGAATTTATTTAAATCAACATGAAAACAAATATCGCATTACTTTAATGGAACTATGGATATTGCAAAATCATAATGTCAACGTCTGATCTCGCCCCTAAAAATAATAATGTTTCATCTTATAAAAATATTTCCCTTACGACTGTCGTTCTGTATATCACGGTATTTGTCACAGAGGATCACCCTTTATGTTCGTTTCCAGTCAAACCCCTTAGATAAGCGAGCCTTTTATATGCCAAATATAATATATTATGGTTTACATTTCTGACGAAAAATTACTATGGACATACCTCATACTGATTAAATCGCACAATCGTTCTGAAATTTGTAAGATACAATAATAGGCACTGTTAATTATGATATCAAAGATGAATTTGTCATCAGGAAGATGTTTTTATAAAGCTATACACTAACTTTGAAATATTGATATATCGATTTTTTTGGTTTATACTACTATCCAAGTATGAAATACACAATGTTCATTATCTTATCTATAACAATTATGAGAAATAAGCAGAGTTTATTTCATCACACGGTTGCTTATCCATACTTTGATAGCTGAGGAGAATACACGAACCATTACTTCCGACATATGAGCAACGCAAAAATATCCGCGCATTATGGGTTATCAGAGGTACAGTCGCGTCTCCCGGCTCCAGTCGTCTATTCACTTCCCGTTCTTATTTAATGGATTGCTCGCTTTCATGTCCACAAACGTACAAAGTTTGCGATCCTATGATCACGTGTACAAGGAAAACTATTTATATCAAAGAAACGTATTGCAATATTCAAATTCAAAAGCGTTTCCTTAACAGCATTTTCTGGTACACTCGAGTATGAAACTTCTCACCGATCTGTTTGCTCGTCTATAGCTCCCCTTTCATATGAAAGACGAAAACAAACAGAGAATGTGCCAAATAGCAAACAATATTATACGGAATGCACAATAATATCAGTTCCGGCGGCGTGAGCTTTCCTCCCGCGAATAAATATGAAATTCGAAGACTACTCGCGGGCGAGCAAATATTATGGGAGCTTTGCTTTGGTAAAATGATAACCGTCAAGATTGAAAATTTGGATTTGCTCCCGCGGGCTACGAGTAGCGCTGGTGAATGCTAAAGTACTGCATAACTTATGCCGACATGTCTCATCTTTCGTTAAAATTGTAGTATACTGTACATTGAAATATAAGTCTTGATATTTTATTCATAATAAATAAGTGCATACAACCATGTGACGTTATTTAGAATCAAATACTGCATATACTTTGTTTTGGTATATTCGCTATATGCTTTAAGCCCAAACAGTTAAAATAAATAGCAAAATAGAAAAAAAATATCGATCGTACTATTTAGTTATATTTACATATTCAGTCTTCGTATACATTAAATTAAACTAAAGCAGTGATTAAAACAAACCAATCAATAAAATATTTTTAATAACATACTAATAAACCAAAGCAGTGATAATAAATCAAACCAACCACTTAAAAATATTTAGACTTTTTAATAACATACTAATTATTGTCTAACACTCTATAAGATGAGATCTGCGCTAGTGCATAAAATGCATCATAAAATTATACAACTAGTTAAAATAAAACATGACTCGAATACTATTTGCAAATACAAGCAAGTTACTCACACGTACTGATTGAATCTGAAGAGTAACGACTCAACAAAATCCAACCGCAATTTTCTGCAATGTCATCGCTGCATATAAAAAGTTATGACCACTGGCAATATTTCCAAGAGGCAGATAGCTCGGAGGAAACGATATGCAGTAAACGATCGGGCGTGAGGTCTCGCGGGGCCACTGCGCCTCCCTGACCCGTCCGATTTTATGCCAATTTTCATAAAAATAAATCTGACTCTCGTTGATTGAACCAGTCGCCACCCCGTGTTCGTGATCGCTTTTCTATTTTATTGTTATTAGCTCAGTCGCAAGGGTACGAATTATTGTTTTGCCATTTGTCCCAAAAATCAGATAGGTGACCGATCTGGAAAACAAATAACATTTCAAGCTTATATTATATATTGACACAAAAACAGAACAATAAATTGAATGTCCTTTCAAGAATAAACTGCAAAGATGTGATGAAATTACGTTGTATACATACTACATATTGTGTTCTAAAGGTTTTTAATTCATATTTAATAATCAACTCACATGCAACGCATTAATATATATTAGAATACAAAATAACATAATGTAACTGTAAAATATTTGTTTAAAGTTTTAAAGTATGTGTTAAGCTTTGTACGCAAAAGCTCATCAATCCCATCCCATTTTCAGAAACTGACGATTTAAATAACAGACGTAGTAGATTTTAATAATGAATGTTATGACGAAGAGAATTGTACGTATCTATTTGTTGAATTGAAGTAATTTCCTACTCCCAATATCTATTACAAGGTCGTTACCACACACAGGAGCTGCATTATCTATACCTTACTAGTTGACACTATCCTCTTATCTGATAGTATTTACAAAGTAAGTACTTACATTGAAAGATCTATATAAAAACAAAATGATTACGAGCTTATCAGTATTGATTAAGCTTGTTTGAAGCTTATAAATATTACAATCAGCCTTCGCCTTCAAAAATTAATTCCAGCAAAAACGAGTTATGTGGAGTATTTGGACAAAAGTGCAGACCGTAGTCAAAGAAGCATGGCGGGCGATCGTGATTTATCGTCGGCCGCTTTTGAATATTAAATAATCTTTAATGGGAGCGCATGATCGTCCCATTAGCCGACGTCGTTGCTTTCACGTTTAATAAAGAGTCATTTATAAGCCAGCGACGCTTTTCCCTTATCTGGACGAAGTATGTCGCGCGTCTGAGAGGTGCCGCCCTATCGGAATTAATTCATAATTTTTATCCTGGCTGGAAATAGTAATAATATAGCAAGTAATATAGCAAATAGCTGTTGGCATTGTATTTAGTGCGGTTTATTCGTTATCATAAAGGCTACGCAAATGAATAAAGAGCTATCTGTAATTAATTTTCCCTTGCCAAAGGTTGTTTCGTCGATAAACATTAAATCCAAGGTAAACTTATTCCAATGATATGCAAGTAATATAAATTCGTTTGTAGATCTTATTAATAAATTGGAATTAGACAATGCTGCACAATTATTTATGCGTAACGTTCTATATATAAAGACATTATCCAAATTATCCACAAAAAACAAAAAGGTTATGAAAAATAATATTAGTCATTTTTGCATTAAGATATAATATAAAACGGGTTAATAAAGCACTTTTGGTGTGTCTTAAATGTCTCATAATGCGATTCGTTCATAAAGAAGTAATATATTAATAGATTAAATTCATCTTATATTTAACAATAAACCATGTATTAGCCTATAGTATAGATAAAGCTAACCCGCCTCAATAAAAATACTTTCTTCTCAAATGAGGTATCATGGAATCCATACACATTAAGAGGATGAATGTCCTATGAAAGGCATACAAGATTACTAAAGGCGCATGTCGTCAGTTACGACTTCCTAATGACACTTCGATCGCGAGCGGCACTCATTATCACGGAACATTCAATCGGTTAGCTCGAGTTATTCCTCTTAATATCTCCGCAGCGTGGGCAGAGCGGCCGGGATATCGTCACGTATTCGCGGCAGACCGTCGTAATTATATCGGCGCAATTAAAGAGCAACTAATATATTATAATCGTTCTGTTAGCAACAGTTGTTTTTACCAGAGCTCGGTGAGCCGACGCGGCGCGTTTTGATCGCGTTCACATAACCTCGCCGTAACACCCTATTACTATAGCGATTGACCGACGAGATGTGAACGATGGAGGAGCATGATGTTCTATTATGCGCTACGATCCTGATGCCGTCGAATAGCATCCATTGGAAAGGCGATACTATTTTCATGTAACGCATTCATTGACAACTCTTTAATCCATTTGAATGGAAAATATTGCTGTAGCACTCTAGACGTACAAAAATTTTATGTTTATTCATCTTTACTTCGCTATAGTTACACGGTTTTCAACTTCAAATAAAATGAATCGCGGAGCTGCAATTGTTTTATTCCTACGGAAAATCAATACAATACTACCGTTTATACAATTACGAGGCTATTGTGAGTAGTTAGATAGACAGGAACATTAGGCAGTCAAGTCAATGTGACTGCTTAATAAAAGGGTAGGGTGGGTTTGATTTGCTTGCGAATCATGAGAAAATTATGCCGGAGCACACGTCGAGATCGAGGCAGGCTGCTCTTTGAGAACATCCGACGGATAAGAATAATTACTTGCAATGATTGAACCCTTATAATCTGAGTTTATTTAATAGTCGACAGATGTTAATCGCCGCTCTGACTGTAGGTAATTACGACTTGATATCTAAAAACGTGCAACTTGGAATGGATTTACGTGTTTAAAGAAGACAAAACAGTTTTTATTCTCTTCGGTATTCAATTTATTACACAGATATATGTACATAATATATAAATATAGACTGTGAGTTATGTATGCAAGATGGATTATAATACATACACCACACACTAGATAATCTTTTGATATATAGCAGTATCTAAGAAAAAATATTATTGAGTGAATTTGTCAAATGCGTTTATGGCACATTATACTCCACTCATTTTAGGTATTTTAAACCCCAAGCGCGGAATGATTTCTAGTAAGTGAAATTTTTCTATACACCTTTATGATGGAAGTCTCTAGAAATTTGTCGTCAAACAATCTACAAAAAATGCCTCTACTTCGCTGTCTTATAAAATACTATTATATTACAGGGGTCAATGTTGGTAATGACTGCAATATCAAAATGCGCTCAATCTGATTTGACCCTAATTCTCTTTCGGACACCCTGTTGGATAGTCACATTTTAGCGTCTCAGTCATAAATGCCATGCGCGTGCCTGTTAAGGCGCGCATGTTAATTCTAATCCTTGTTGCATTTAGACCGGGGCGGCCTAGTAATTATGTGCTTTCATTTGTCTGTTTCTCAGAACAAACGAGCGAGCCTCGGCGTGTAAGCTTGCTCCATGTAAAGCAGTTAGCAGTACTCTAATCTCACTATGCCATTAATTTAAAGAATACGTCTACGTAACCACTTCACCGTCGCCGAAATACAATTCTCCTTCACATTTTCTATTTGCATATTAAAATAATTTCGAGTAAACACAGTACGTAAGTTGTTTCCGTGCGTTCGGTACTGTTCGAAAAGAGCATACGCGTCTTTAACGATTCGATGAAAAACGAACCTTAATTTGAATACGTTATAACATAAAATGAATGATTTTCAATTTAATCATGCTTTTGTTTATCACCGTAAACGCTAAGAATGATGATAGATAAAGGCTGGTTGTGCGCCCAAATAGATAAACTAGCGTGGAAATTAATGTCTACATTTACTGGTGCATGAAGTTTCTAGTTAATTATATGTTTATGGTTACACATTTATAAAAATAGATTAGTACTACAAAAGGTACCCACTATTATCGAGGAAGGAAATGCATATATTTTATAAATGTTTGATTAAAGTAGAAGACATATCAATACATTTATCATTGAAACATCTATCTATAAGGCGTGAAATTTAGGGTACGAAATTTTAGTAGAATATGTGATTTGTTTTGTTTCTTATAAGCTATATTTTATATTTGTTGTAAGTAAACAAATTGCTTAAAACTCAAAAAAAATTCTTCGATCGAATACTTTATAATTATTATGAAAACTTATTAATAAGTTCTATTTCAACTAATTTTCGTTTACATTATAGACATTATGTACCTACACGTAGACAATATATCTGTTTTTTTAATTCCCCAACCCCTATTAAGACATCACGACAAAAAATTAAATCGATTAAACGCAACATCTATTGCATATGTTATAGCCAAGTAAACCTGGCTTGATTAATCTTAGCGGTGGCTAATTGTAAAGGGACACGCGTGTGCTCACTAACCGTGGTGTCAGTTTACTTTATGAACAAATTAATAATTACAAGCACAACTTAACATTCCCGCAACTGATACGCAATCTAAAAACACTTCTATGAATTACAAATTTTATGATGTTCGCTTTATAATGTAAACTTTATAATTTTATGATATGTTAATTTAACAACTTCACACATTAACTAACTGCCCGACAGGTACACAAAGATTTACAACCATATTTGTTATACTTTTTGTTATCATTTTACGCTTGCTTGCTATTCCATTTGCATATAGACTAAAAACGATGTATAAGATGATACCTATCTAAGTATGAAATTATTCAATCATACACATTGTGAATCCTTAGTTAGGGACAACGTCATCATTCCAACTGAAATAGCCGTAACTGCGTCTGTATTCATAATCCTTCATTCTAGGCAATTTGATATTTTCCCCTCAGTACGACCCTCCGTAGCGTGTTTAACACTTCACCGATTTTTAACGTTTGTAGTATCAATTAATTAAAGAAAATTGTGGGGAGGAATATTGAATAGCCGGAACAGGTATCCACATACCATTATCGATATCACCGTGAAATGTTTAACGTTCAGAACATAGCGTTATGAAATAAGTGTGAATAATGTTCATATTGTAATGAATGTGCTCACATTTTTTAACAAATTCCTTGGACGCACAGCACGGAGCGGAGGGGTAAGGGGCTTGGCACCCGGCGTGAAGCGTTCGCGCGTGAAATTATTATCATATAATACCCCGGCTTTGAACACAGTACGATTATTCAAATGTTCATAGCCTTACTCTGCTGCATTCGGATTACAGCCGGCGTTCGCAGACATTCCAGAATACTTCGCGCCGACTGTCGGCTACGCTCCTACTTAAATTTGTCAAATATATTCATGTTTCTTTCTCTCTTGTCATGTGGGAGATAAGCGAATAATAGAAAATTTTATGTAAATCTAAAGTGGCTATAATGTACGAGTAACACCTTCATAATATGAGCTTGAGGCGGGATAATGGGAGAAGCGTGAGTTATCCTTGCAGATAAGAGAAGGCTGTTTAAGCAGAGCAAATTATGAATTTACATTAATGATATAAACATTGAAAGCATTTAAAATATCAAATATTTTCCATAGGTTTATTATGAGACATAAATTTGAACGTTATGAATATATAAGACACGAAGGGATTGTGCGTATAAAACTTATATGTTTTTTAAACATGATCAATTTTGAACCTTGTAGCTACTTTTGATAAGATAGCACGAATATTTTTCATATACATTACTAATACAAACCAACAAACATACGACAGCCAAATTTCCACTAACAGCAACCGAATTAAGGGGAAAATTCAATTATAAATAATGGTAAACTTAAATAAACTTGTTAAAGTTGACCCTCCCGCGTGACTCGGTCTAAAGTTAGTAAGTGGGAGGCTCGAAGACGTAAAGCAAGTGTTATCTACGAGTGTATTTTGCTTTGGACTCTTTATGAGTTTCAAACGAGATCCGTCACGCAACGTTAACTCGGCATAGAAGTGATAAAGTGGCCGCTAATCTGTGCTATTCGGGTCACATTTAGTACATTTTATTAATCACAAAGCTTACAAATTACCTCGCACTTCCTGCGCGGTGACACCTCGATTCGGCGTATGATAATTTTATCGTTGTCTCTATTGTATAATTTGGACTTTGTTGGGGGTGAATGTCCATATATTTAAAATTTAGAATTTGTAGATGAAAAAAATTGTATAATTTAATTTTATTTATTTATTTACATATAATTTATTTTGCATTATCAATTACATATAGTTACACATTATGTAAATATTTTATTAAAAAAACAATCTGCACACACACTATTTCAATTTTATAGATTGTTATTTATCGTATGAATATTCACAGAAGCTCATGTTATCCATATGTTAAAGAAAACCTTCAAAAACTGCTATTAAAATAACAAGCTCTCCTAAAGCGCTTTTCGTTATAGCTAGGGTCAGGAAATAGGTTCATTTTTAAATCGTGTACTTAACACTTTATCATAAACTAGCTATTTATATAAAATAAAATCATCCTATACAAAACATTTCAGGACACAAATTTCGTGTTATTATTCCAAACATTTTCATTCACCTTCATTCATAAGGGCATCATGACATTATCGCCTTACCATATGGCATGTTAACTTCATTTTTCATTACTGTTATCATAACCCATATTATTCTCATGTTTATGCTCAATTTTGTACTTTTAATCGCAAAATTTACACTTAACCGTGGGGTTCTCCACATGACGCCTTATGCAAAGCAGGTGCTACCTGATACGTGGCGTTACGTTCAGCAACAAAACATACCAAGTGTTTTACATGATGCTTTTCAAATTTATTTCTTAAGTCGTAAGCCGTTTAGAACATTATTGCTCATTAGCCTTCAGCGTTGTTATCTCTCATTATATCAGTTACAAATATTAAAGTGTAACAATTAATTGTATGTGTTAATACATAAGTCACATTTTTGTAGTTCGCCAGTAGCACGTTATTTACAAGCATAACGAATCTTATCAGCTACTTATCGCAACCCGTACATAAAAAGGCTCTAGTAGCGTGAAAAACGTAGGTACTAAATATAAAATGGCAGTAAAAGCCAAGTAATTGTGTACCTATGTACATACTTATTAGTATTTGGAGATAAAATGAAGTTGGCCCGCTTTGGGCAATTTATTGGGGTAAGTTATGGGCGACGCGCGGGCTCGAGCGCCTAATTTATTCGCCGTGCACATAAATTACTTGATTATGAATTCAAGTTAACTCCACTGAGTTATTCGTTTGTTGTTGTAGATTGTGCTTTGTTACAAACAATGATAATAACGCTTTACTTCTTCCATCTTCCCAAGATAATTAAAGGCTTGATATATTTCTTTGTATTACAAGCGGCCGTATAAATGTAGCTACGAATGGAAAATATTGTCTTGCGAGTCGATACCTATATAATATTTAAAAGCTTTAGTAAATAAAGACAGTCAAAGCTCTTTATATTTAAATTTATTATTAACAATTATTTATAGAGTTTACCTAATAGGGTACATGATTTTATGAAAATATATTTTTTCTAAAACGTTTAAAACAACCGTAATGTCTAACAAACACTAAAAGATTTAGCAGCCGCATTAGGAGAGCACAGACAACATAATGGTTTGCAAACGCGACAAGTTAAGAGAGAAAATAGGAGCAATCTCATAAAAAGCAATAGTGGGGATTATGTTGAACACCGATGGTAACACGGAGCTGTTTTCCAAGCGGCACTAACGCGCCGCAAGTCGCTGCAGCGCGGAATAATCGCGGATACCCATAAAAGATGTAATTTCAGATAAGCTGAAACGGACGAGCCCCGCCCTTTTCCACCTGCCCCCATCGTTCCCTGCTTACTTTCTAATGACTAATTATTATGCGTTGCGTTTACGTCAGTTAATGCCTACCCTACACCTACCAGCTTATTCTTACCTCGGGGTTGCGGTAGGTCATCAATCTACACGAACGTATCATGAATGCTTTTTTGTTTTCCACGCGGGTTTCAGGCTTTTCATGTTGCTTATGGTTGAAATATTCTAATGCAAAATTGAAATGTGTTATAGTGTTAGAACCTGATACCTAAGGCATTTGTACATAATTATTGGATGATGCTTATAAAGATAAACAACGTTTGGGTTCGTTCGATTTACTCTAAAATAAAAAAATGTGTTTACATACAAACTAAAACTTATACATTTAGTTTCATTTAATTAGCTTTGTTTCATGGAATCTTTCAGATTTCAGCAAATGTACGCAACAAACGCGTTAACTTTTTCATTCAATGAAAAAAATGGATATTAATAAATAACTACAAATATTTTTTATACATATAATTCTTGCGCAACCCCTATTGTGTCTTCAGTTCGGTAATGTTTATGCATTTCAAATTAATTATCAAGATAAATTTACAAATATGATGCACAATTGCTTAATAAACTTTGCCTTGTTCATTTTTGAGATTGATTGATTTATTTATTTAAGATATATACACCAACAGTTACACAATTAAATCGCAAATTACAAATAAGTCATTAAATTCTATAAAAGGTGTACTTTGTATAAGATATGTACTCACTTTATTTTATGTCACTAAATATTTATTATTATTATTATTAATTCTTTTCTCATACTTGCAAACAATTAAAGGCGTCTACAACACCTACCTACTACAACCTACTTGATACTTATATACGTAACATAACTTTTCTTATCATATTTATTTACATTGTTTTGATAATAGAATCATTATAATCCAATACACAAACGTATCAATTATTATATCGTAATTACCTTTAAGAAGAGAACGTTTTCCTACCTTAAAGGCCGACGACACATCAGAATGCCCCTAGGTCACTTAACATTACGTGATGCATCTGCTCCATTGTCACCACTCTCATAAAAAACTGTTCTATTACAAAGAACTAAGATATTAAAATGCACACGCTTTAATTGGCAGAAATAACTATCATTTGTACAAGTTATGAAATGAGCAAAGCATTGTTTACGCATAATGAAGCCGTGGTCAAGACGAAGCCTGGTCTGGCGCCGTCGTCCGATCAGCTGATACACCGTCGGCGGCCGATGTGTGATACCGCAGTATTAACATACCGTTCGCACCGCGACTCATTATCACTGATTAACCCTCTTACTAATGTAAGCACTATGCTTTTCTATCTAATAAGCTTGTAAGGGAATGCTCTCTTACAGAGATAGTACAAATATCTAACGTTGGGTTGCTCGAATTACTAATTAGTATCTAGTAATATTAGCTCTACGTGTCTGCTTTAATTAAACACAAAAACTGTTGAGGCGTTTGATGTAAGTCGGGTTGTTTTTATTCGAATACATGTTACTGAAAGCTGATATTTCAATACATATTCTTAATCAACATGCCATCTCTATGGAAGACCTGTCCATAAATAATTTAAATTAATTAGCTTAAACAGTATCAAGATCAATATTTATTCGTATTTATCGTATCTTAAATAACAAAACGTTGAACAAGAACATCGTCCTTCTGTAATAATAGCCGAATCGTACAAATATCCCAAGCTCTAACGGTACCAACATATTGGCATATGTTCGTGACTAGTTTACGAGTGCTACGACATTGCATATTAATTGTCGCTATCGAGCACATCGCTACGACCTAGCCTATGTGCAGTACAAACGCGTAACGTATATTATACACATGTGAAACGTGAATGCAGCTTTCTAGTTTCTACCCCGTAATAGCTTCTAACCGTTTGCAATGATGCATCGCCGTTGGACAACCAGAACTAAAGCAGTTTACTTACACCACGATAATTCTTACCTAAACCTTTGTTACGTGTACATATTTCAAATGTTACGCAATATTTGATTGTACGCTATGAAGTAATATCGGGCCCGATAAATCTGTACTGTGAAATCATTGTAACTTGATCAGATAGAGATAACAACGTGTACCAATCAATAGCTTTGCTAAAACAAGGACAAGAAACTTATTTAGTTAAAGCGTTGCTTAAAGGATTATTTTATTAAATTAAATGTATCTTAATCAATGTTATGCTGAGACAATTTGATATCTACGACTGGCAGGTTCATAAATTGAGAAGCTATTAACGACACGTATACCTTGCTCGTAATGACTGGTAATAGAACACTACTATCATTAATATTGTATATGTGGAAAATGAGTTAGCTCCCTCTCGGTTAGTGCAATTCTCTTATTCAATTGTCCGGTATCAAGTATGCAAAATGACATATAGTTAGCGAGCTCGCTATAGCCCCGCACAGCAATAGAGTGAACGCATTCTAATATGCAAATGTATTTAAATGCTGAGCCCTCTTCATTACGGCCGTATCGATCTTAGATATACAATTTGTAACTTGATAGGTACCCAAAGTCCTACAAATCAGACGATACAAAGTACGATCGTCTTCTGTTCGCAGTTATTTTGCATGTTAACGGCGGCTGATTTAAAGTCACTGATTTAATTTATGTGTCAGTCACTATAGTTAAGATTATGAACAACATTATATTTTCTTGCCAGTTTATGCCTAGCGATGTTTGAATTTTAGTATATATAATAATGTAATTGGTTTTGCTACGAATGTTTACGAATATATAATGTATGCACATTTTTTGCGCATTGCGGAGGTCCATATCCTTTTCCTTACCCTTTCCTTTATTCCTCTCGTCAATCCTTTCTTAATCCCTTTCCAGTTTGAAGTCGGCAATCCCTTTTTAGAGGCGTAAGGTCGATTGCAGACCTCTCCAAATGTTCATGAGCGGTGGTAGCGCTTACCATGAGGCAACCCACCAGCTCCATTGACGACATTGACTTAAAAAAAAATTAGATAAAATTATTGCTCAAATAAATGTTTAAAATTAAGAGGGGTTTCATAACATCCATATATGGCATATCAACAAACATTCAAATATGGCATATATGTATAATGTAATAGCACACTGTTATCAATATCTCGCAATGTACATAAATTACAAAAGTCTGCGAAATTTATTAGTATGGTTCATAAAAATAAATAGAAAACAAAACTCATATGCAAAATAAACAAATTCTTCGCTACCTGGTTTAAGAGAATCGAGTCCTTAGCGATCGTTAGTATTCACTAAGCTAACTAGCTACGGGTCCAATCAGATTAATCTTAAATATTTATTGCACATAGCCTATTGGTAGACGGAGTTGTGCTAAATTAGTATGACGATGAATACACTGATGGTGAAGAAAACGGTAGTTGTTGCGTCAACAGCGAACGTGGGTGGCCGCTGACTGACTGACTGATTAGTTCTTGATGAATATTAATACAAGAAAACGATTACTTTCACGACTAATTATTTCACAATCTAAACATGCGTGTGAATATTTTTCACACAGCGTTTGGAATTGTTTAAATTTCAATACATTTTTTGAGTTATGAGATTAGAGTTAGAAGTTATTATTTCGAAAATACAATCCAGTGATATACTGTATGCGTATGCATTTCTGTGTGCCGATAATCCTTGTACAATTAAGTCGATGTTAAATATATAACAATAATAACAAATACAATGTTGATAATACACATTCTTTTGTTGTACCTAAATATATCATAGTATTAAGGATAATAAAGAGGTCTATCCGTATCAGGAATCGATTAGTTACCAACTAATCCGTAACCTACAGCGGAGTTAAAAAGAATAAGAAAAACTGCTCCACCTGTCGAATCTGATAACAGCGTTTTATTTAAATTTCTTTGGTTCGCGACTCAAAAAGAAACATAAAGTTGTATTTGTGTCTTATTAAAAGAAATTTATAGTTTGAGCATAGACGCTGATTGACCTCGGTCACTGGGTGCCTGCATGCAAATATGAGGCATATAGTCTTACTCAACGCTGTGCATTAATTATCATATACTGTATACGGTCTGAATGATTACTTATTTATTATAACTATAAAACAATTGACTATAGTGACAGAGATTATGGAAATTGCTAAATTTAAATAGAGGGAAAAGAGCAAGTGTATTTATCTGGTTTGTAGTTGCATTTTTTTTGCATGTATTGGAACATTTTATTATTATACGTACCCCTATTTCTTGTTATGATCATTTTTCATTGCAATAGATTATAATATCGTATATAAATTAAAAATTGAACATGCAAAAAACACACATACGTATATTTTAGCATACTACCTTTACATTGACATGAATAAATTTATAACCTACACTAACAATATATCAATAGATATTGTTTTCAATATGATCACAATTATAAAAGAATGATAAGTTTAAATAAAATTCACATTAATATTATATGTTCAGAAATAATGCATTGCAAGGTGCGCTAGCGCACGTGTCTTACGCCCGCGGCTCCTATGCACGTTTTCGAATTCGAATCCGTGTCATACATCTTTACGCCTGTGCTACAACAATAATATTTGTAAACTGGACTCTAGAACCCGCGCTTAAGAACGATTTGAATAATAATGATAAAGGAAATTGATATTCAAAATAATATCACCTCGGGGTTAACGATTACCGGTGCGCGCATGCGCCCCAGATGGCGGGATAAACCGACGTTTGTTTCCGCAGTGATATCTGAATTAAACGATATAAAAGGCTCGAAAGGTGTTCATTATCATGATTTATTCAAGAAAATAATTCTTGCGCTACCCCCATTGTGTCTACCGATAAGCATTTCAAATTAAGTGGGCTCACGAAATTTGATAAAAGTTTGTGAACTCGAACTGAGTGCAACCTCACCTCAAACAATAGTAGGGTCAGCAAAACAGTGCAAATTGACCCTGGGAAATCTTGTTAGTTATTTTATGCAAACCCTTAGTTACTACTACTGTACTTGATTCATATATTGTGAACTTATATTACGGATGGATGTTCTTTACTTACATTTTACTAGTCATAATAAATATTGTCGTTCTTATAATTAACATAAAAAGAACAGAGTAACAATATAGCTGCAGATAAAGCGCTGCTCAGTTTAAAACGATTTACGGGGAAAATTAGCAACATAATATACATTGTCAGCAAAAAAAGTAGGAATGTTTAAGAGTGAAGGCTCGCAAGGTGATGGTGTATAGCGGCTATAGCAGCGGCGGGCTAGAGCGTCGTCCATCTCGCAGCTCGCCGCATTGAGTACATTCCCGTGTAAGTTTTTACACCTATTATTTTATGTGTCGGCAAGTAAAGTTCGGTACGTGAGTTATAAACTCGCTCGCGCCTCTCTCGCCCCTACTTTATAGGTATTAACGACTTGTCCGAGAGTTTTCTTATAAATAAATTTGAAGGGTAACAAGGCTCGCTTTTGTCGGATTAGTGGAGTGGATCTTGTTTCACTTTGTTGCGAAGCCTCTTCTATTTTTTCGAGCCGGAAATTCACCAAGAGTAATGCCCCTCCGATTCATTTGTTAATTTAAAGTTGTCTAGTCACCGTTGTAATAGCACCACGATTTATTTAACCACGCACGTAAATGCTTTTGTTTGTTATTATTTTATTAGAAGATGAAAAATACGTAATTGAAGTTCCTGAAGGAATTTGTAAATCAGTATTACGATTCTCCGGGATAAATAACGATCAAAATTTATATGTACAAGCTTTGAACAATAAATGAATAACAAATATATTTGTTTATGAATTAAATAGCGCAAACTATTTCAACAAAACAATCGATGGCATGTTAGTAAACATTAATATATTTACCCGTTCAACATTAAGCAATATTATCTTTAAGAAGTAAAAGCCTCAAATCAGAGGATCTCGTGACATTAAGCTATAACGTGAAGCAGACTATAAAAGCGGACATATGGAAGTTAAGAGCTTGCCTGTAAAATATCAGGGCTGTAAAGTAAATGCAATGGTAGCGGCCAGCGACGTGCCTATTGCTTCTGATGCGTACTTACTATGCTATATATATCCTTATATCACTGAAAAATCTACATTGTACCGTGAACAAACGGTGATTTCCCTGAAGCTCGTTAGAATACGCTTTTATTAAATGAAAGTTATTTTTAACCTGTTATTACCACAAATGACAATTTATGAGTGCACTTTGAGGTTTCAAATATCTTTAATGGAGTAACAGTGAGCCATTTCACATCTTCCCCTACGAACCGTATTATAATGTCTTCGCCGAAAATAACTGAACATAAATACAAAAGCAATGTGAAACCACTTAAAGCGAATAAAATATACACGTCCACTTCAACTCAGTAAAATGAATTTATTAATAACGAAGACAATGAACGTCTGAAACGAACATTTTACTTTTTGTATTTTTAATTGTCCTCTGAACGGCAGCGAAGACGCATTAGAAGAACGAAAATAAACTTCAGATCATATTCGACACCCGCCGCGGCCACCGCGTCCCGCCTTGCGCCTCTTATTGTTCATATATTGTGAGCTGTTCCATCGTGAGTTCATGTTAGCGTACAGTAAAACTGTCACAAGTTAAAATTATTACCTTAACCTTTGCGGGTCTCCCAAGAAATAATTATTGAATTGTAATTTCACGATGTGTCGCCGACTTATAGCTGGGACTGCAGTTCTTAGATGATATCTTAGCCGTAATTAAAAATCTTGTCGTGACATTCAGAGCCCCGTCCCGCCTCCGCACTCTTCTGCCTCTTTCAATATTGTTGGCGATTGAATCGCAATTAAATGTAACGAATCAAACTATACTTTATTAAAGAGGGCTCATAGCTCAAAATGGAGAGGATGTATATCGCGCGGCAGAATCGAACGTGCTCCCGTCGAAATGCCAACCATTTTATTTATTCGCCTTAATTATGTATCTTGTCTTAATTTACGATTGGATCATACGATAATCTGAAACTTAATTTATTATAGATGCTTAGGTATTCCAGTCATTTCCATAACGAGATTTAGGATTACAGAGAATGATGTCGAGCTCAGTGCTCAGTGTTACGATTAAAACGTATTATCGTCATTTATTCGCATTTCGCAATTAAGTGAAGTCGAGGATAGCTGTGCGGGGCGGCGCTCGACGCTCGACGTTCGATGCGCGGCCTTCGATAGCGTCATCGCGTTCAGTTTTGTTATGTGTCGATGGCATGACGGCCGACGTCGCGATACGACCACTGTCCGCAGATAGCTTTAATGAAAGTAATGGAGGTTTATTAACGATACGTCGACGACTCTTCTCCCCGTGCACAGCTCGTCTATAGCAATAGATGGGAAATCAATGCAAAACGTGCCATGAGAACAAAGAGAGCCACATTTGCTAATTACCTACGGTTTTGCTCGTGTCGTGCTCACAGACGCCGGGTCGTGAGCTCTCGAGATATGATGATAACACATTCATAAATAATTAGAGCGAAATTTTCTCATTTGTAAGACGGTAGTCATGATATTTGGTAGCAGAGTTCTCTGTTCTCGGAATGCTCAGATCTAGATAAATGTTGTACGACACGCCTGCGCGTCTTTTTATTTCGTTTCACATCGAGATGTATTTGCGACAGCGCAACAGCGCCTATTAGTTACTAGTTACGGTACAATTGTAATTATAGGCACTCCTTAATGTTGGGAACAAAGTATTGCTAACAATACTTATGGAAATACACTTTCACTTAAAATATTTACTTTAAGGTATTTTGGTTACAGAATTACAGAATTAAATAGCAATGTTTAACCGGTATTAAATGTGTCCCACAAAAATTACAATTATCAAGTTCAAGTTTTAAAATGTTGATTGCCGTGAAACAAATATGAAATGTCTTGACACGAGGTGAGAGGTGGAAAGTAATTAAAACAATTAATTAATTGATTAACACACAATTTCGTGTATAAAATTATTTTTCATTCAATAAGACTTCACAATTCTACAATTTGTATAACCAATATTTAAAATTACAAACATTTATTCATCGTATTGTTATATCCTCATTGTTTGGCTCCGAATAATTAATCATAAATTCTTTAGGAATTCTACATTTATTTCGAACAAATTAGTATTTCTTTAATACGACAAAGTAAGTAGGTAGATATATCTATAGTAAACTAACTCTTGAAGAAGGATCGAGTAAAAAAATAAAACAAAAGTTTTTTATAAAATAAATAATACCTATGAGATATTGACAATGTGATAGAGTGAGTGACCGATAATAATTTTTATTTTGTACCTGTTGCTACCCCTTAATTGACCTGCACTTTACAGTTTTAGATTTTCATAATAAAAAAGTTCAATTCACCAGCTCCACCACTTTTGTTCGCATTAAAATTTTATTAAACTGCAAAACTGCGACGGTTTCGGAAAATCATTGTCAGGTATTTTTATTTTTGAATCTTTTGTCAACTAGGTACATTTTAACCATAATCAAAATATATAAAGTATAGAGTAATATAAAAATTTGTGAAAGCGGCATCCGAGGACCACTTCCCTTACTTTATCAGTAATACAAATAATAGCCTTTATGACACTATCTTACTATCAATTTTAATTCCACAATAACCAACTATGCATTAGTTTCACCTTATTTAATTTAACTTAAGTAGATACATACAATTATGCCTTCTTATGTATGTACCTTCTCTAGCCCATGTTTAAATATGTACCTACCTGAATAATATTTGACATATTTTGTTTAGGTTATTGCAGGTTTTTATTAAATGAGTAATAACAGTTAATACAATAATAAATTTGTGTTACGAATTGAGGTCCAAGTCACGGTCTAATCCACGCAATAATAGGGATCGAGTTTCAGTGTCTATTGCATAGTAAGCCGAACGAAGTTGACATATATTCGTAAATTTTCAATATTTGTTTATAAAAATTTTCATATAAACTATTCAGTTTTTTTGTCAAAACGGCTGGATAATTTAGCCCTTCGACTTAAAGTCTAGGAGCTATTGCTGACGGCTGTGAAACTATTATAATTATTTCATTAACTATTGATATAACCTCGACTTTTATTGAGCCCAATTAAAACCTACCCTATTATTTGTAAACAAATTTATTTCATATACATTACTATCATACAAAACAGGTTGCATTGCAACAAACTTACAAATAAATATTTTTAACACCGAAATCACGACTGCGTTTGATCTCTGATATACGAACTGCCGACTTAAACTAACTTCCGAATCGATTAATTTATTAAATGTTTACAATTTCCTGTTGAAGTTTTCTCCTTTATAAATCTCTTGTTGAAAGCCAATTAATTAAAGTAATATTCTATTAAAACCGTAAATCATGAAGGAGATAAATTGATTTCGATAATTGAACGAAATCATTCGAAGGACTCGAGCATGGTTTTTGCTCAGTCACTTTTCGTAGATTAGAATTCTTCGAGCGTATCCAATTGTTATGGGCATTATAATCAGTTCCAGATATCGACTCCATTGATGACTTCTTAAAACGCTCAGTTAAGTAATCACATACTTAAATTATGATCGTGCCGAATAATTAATGGAACATCTCTGAAACAAGAAGAAAGATCTAAAAAAATGTTTGGTCTTACTTATCCCGTGTACATCTTATTATATAATCAAAGTATTACTTTGCCATAAAACATTTAAATTTCGTAAGTAAAGTCAAGAAAATGTTTCAAATATTTCACAATATGTCTATTGTAGCGGCGCTTCTAACATAATAAATACAATAACTTTCACAAACTAAAATGAAAGTCAGAAAATAAATCTAAAAGTTGCCAATTTATACAAAATATTGTCTTATTGGTTCGTCGATTCAATATTTTTTGTCAGAGATCGTAAACAAAAAGCATATTATACAAAAACAAACAATTTCAAGCGCATAAATTAAAATTTCCGCCTCGCGATGGTTGAAACAAATCAAGCATAAATATTATTAGGGGAATGAATTCGAAGTATACGTTCGATTCAGTATTCATGTTGGTCATAAATCATAATTTATTATGCTGTAATATTATAGTTCCGTTTAAGCAACGTAAATTAATAGGGCGTGATTATTGCTATTCATATAGTTTATTCGATGCATCAAAAATTGAATAAGGTACAGCAGTAAAGTTATTACATTATTTTTCAATTTATTAATTTGAATCAACATTTAAATGTGCAACAAATTGTCTATTTATTAAAACATTTGTAACAATTGATTAGTACGTTACAAATTGAATAACATTTACAAGCACATAAAGCGCCCATTTGAATTTTCCATAGATAAGTTTATGATACTGGTGTAAACATTATACTAACATCAATTACTTTATATCACGTCATATTCATTGTACAATGCACTTGAGTTGATTAGTGGAGTGCTCTTTAAGCACTACAATGCCATTAAAATAAATAAACAGCTATCCGAAACAATTTGAAGTGTTAAGTGACCGCGGACTATCAAAAATTACTAGATAGCCGTGACAATAGCGCACTGGTGACTTATGAAGTGATTAAAAGAAAGTACTGGCGGCAAAAAAATATGTTGACATTTAATTTATTTTCTTATTACTGAAAAATGTTAACGAATGTTTGTTATACCGGTAAATTACTTATAATTTGGATTTCTTTTCATAATATTAAATAAATAGAAATGACAGCTTATACAGATTTTAAGTCAATGTTCTTTTTGGCTTATTGCAATTCATTTTGTCGGACACTAACACCATAAATATTAATATAAATTGAAATATAAAATAAAGTAAACAATTATGCAACAACGTTATCAACGTAAAGACAATAAACGATTGCAACAGAAAAGCTGAAATTATGATGCATAGTTTACATAAACTGTGTAGTCTCACGGTACACCGCGGCTTTACGCACGCTCTATTACGCCGGGCTGATAGCCACAATCTGGTAACAGCGACTTGACATCTTTATGACGTTTCAAAAACCATTACTAACGACACCTTTTTAGTTACTCGCGATAGGCACGCGGTCGTACTGCGTCTAGACAAAGCGTTCGGCGGTAATTACACTGATGCGCATGCATGGAATATTTTTAAGTTTTTTTTTAAATCGAAAAATATGTTTTTATAGACAATCTAAATCCCCGGTTTGAATTTAAAAAAATAATAAAACGAGTTAATGCATCGTAATTTTGATAATTTGTCTTTTATTCACTAAATTTTAATGCATCGATTTGAAGGAAAATTAGCCTAAGAAATAACTTCGGCTTCTTTACAATTGAGTAGTTTTGTCTGAAAAGGCTTTGTTGTATCTATCCCTCTGAATAAATCCTACAATAATTTATAATCAGAATTAAATCATAGCATACCACTTTATTATAGTACAATTATTATGATTCGGTGTGAGAATAAATGGCAGCATGATTACGAAAGCAATTTTAAAGTACAATTTATTGAGTAATCATTACATAAAAATTGCTTTTCGGGTTCTGTCTGCAATTATTTTATCTTGTAGACTTTATATGCATGCATAAAAAGTCTTTGTTTACGATACATATAATATGAGCAAATTATATAAAATGTGAAATTATACCAAAGGAAAAGGCCAAAAATTTTATAACCTCATAAAGCTATTATTATTATCCAAGAATTGCCGATTAATTGATAAACATAGTCTTAGTTCTTGACATAAATTCTTAGCTTTCTAGATAGTTCTTATACACAAGGCTGACTTTACGCCTCACAGGTAAGCACTCACCAATTTCCTTCAAGCTGCACACTATAAAAATTGAACTTTATTGACTTCAAACGAAGCATCACTACATATTTAAAAATGAATTCTGAAATGAAATCAATACGTCTGAACGTTTTGTGGGCGAGGAACGGCGCGTTATGAGCACATAAATCTCTGAGGCTACCGACACCCTGGCCCACCACCTACCTACCCCCGGAGTATAGAGCACGTCATATGTTGCGGCAGATACGAAACACAATTTCTACAAATAATGCTTTTCATTCCGCATAGCCTGCTGAAATTATAACATTTTCCACCACGAACGTAGAAAATACAGTTATATATTTTATTATTTATTAGTGTAACTCGTTGATTAATATATCTAGAGACAAATCTTTATAAGTTTTGCAATACACAATTAAATGGTAAGTAAAGCAATACCTAACTTTCTTGCACGAAATTATTATTTCGTAATCGCTTAATAATCGCATAAATTTTTATTTAATCGAACGATCATCGTTGGTTGTTAATTAATTTACAATAAATTCTCAGACGAGGCTCCATTCCGTTTCGTGGAACTACCGATCTATCTTATTTTATCGCCTATCAAAACATTGCTTATAGTTGCAATTTGTTAATACATTATTGATATTTCGTATAAAATGATGGGTGCGGGAACGTGAGTCGCTTACTAGGAAAAACTTGCACATTCGTTCGACAGATATGAGCGGCGTGGCCTGTTATATTTTATCGGAAGTAACGGCTTCTAACGTACGGCCAATTTCATAATGCCCTGCCCGCCCGCTGCGAATGTGCCTCACTTATCAATTTGATATCTCGATCTGGGAAAATAATGCCTTGACGATGAATGTCAGATCGATAATGCTGAATCGCGAGTCGATGTTTTATGGCACATTTTCGGATTGGCTTAAGGACATCGTTTATGTACAGATGTTTCATAATTAAATTCATAATTTAAGTAATTTGCGCGTGACTCATATTATACGTGAGAAAAAAAATACCTATACTATTAAAGAAAATGAAAACAAATAAGACCCATTTATACAAAATATAGTAGGAAGATAATTATCCAAATAAAACCTTCAAATCATCTATTAACAGTCCACAAATATTTAGACGTAATCCATAACGGAAGACATGACAGCATTAGTACAGAATAGTAAAACAGACGTCAAATAAGTCATCAGTGTGTCAGTTAACTCAATTACATAGAGATCAACACACGACTTCTGTGCATGATTAACTCTTAATTTGTACATGGAAATTTTTACCTTATCACCAAAGCATAACTTCTATATTTGCATTGTACACTCTCTATCCCGATAATCCACCTCCATAAATCATTTAATAACGCAAATGTACAGCCACACATTGAGCTGTTCCTTCCGCAGAAGAAGACGAATGGGACATGCAAACAAAAATGATCCTTAGAAAACGCTTGAGAAGATATTAAGTTACTTTAGCAAAGAAAATCATATGTTATTGAAGAAGTTTTAGAAATGAATTCCAATTTAAAAGCGTAACATGTAACAAGGAAACGTACACTTTAAAACAGTTTTTAATGAAATTATGATTAAAGATTGTTTTCATATAACGCAAAATAAACGATAATATTAATGATTCGCGCTCGGGTACAGCTTGTGTCATGGACCGCTGTCAACCCTTGACATTTAGGACAAGTTTGACGTATGACAAAAATATTTTGATCCAGCTCCGTGGTAAAATTTTCATCGAGATATAAAACTCTTATACAGTAAATCTTTAAAACACTTCATTAGCACAGTGTTAATACGATTATAGATAATTAATATACATTTGTCAACAGAGATGTTACCATTCCAATCGTCGCTAACCCAATATTAACATTAGAATATCTATGTTATAAATAATATATCCATTAAGCTTAACCGGAAAGTGGTCGTTAAAAGTGGATGATATCGGGCCATAAAAATAAAATATTAATAATTTAGTGACAGGAGTTTAACAGACGACCGCTTATCGTCTCCATTAACATTAACACAACCTTATTTTGGCCATTTTATATGCACGTGTTTCTTAAATAAGCTTCAATAAATATTTGTTGATGGGAAACGGTTTACGAAACGTATCCCGTTATTGTAGAGAAATAATTTGATGTATAGAACAATTTAATGAATAGAGACTTTTACAATAATTTTATAAGATTTCGATTTTCGACATCTCTCATATCGCCGAATATTTACAAGTCTGAACTTTAAACACTGGCCACTTTAACATGATCATCAGTTCAATTTCGAAAGTCAGTTATAAAACACTATTGTATTATGACGAACGACAATAACAAATTTCAAAAAAACGGAGCTACGCTTCACTGCATAACTAAAATCGAAAACTGTAATAAAAAGATTCTCGTAATCAACGCGGTGATCTACTTCCCAATCGCAATATTAAATCGTTAACAAAAAGATAGTTAATAATTTTAAATGTTCTCAACGAGGCTGCAAGTGCGGCATTGCATATAACAAAAGCATGACATCAACTCCCAAAAAACCAAAAGAGCCGTAGTTTTTATTGTAAGAAGTTATCAAAGAAATAATGATCTATCGAGGAAGCGGTCACAGTTGACTGTCCATACAGATCATCCATAGATTCATTACACGTAAAAAGCAAGGAAATTAATGATTTTAATTTTTTTAATTTAATTTTTCCACAAAAACACGGGAAGCGCAACGCTTTAATCGATTCCAGGCCATGCCATGATTACAAGGCGTTCGATTAACTGAAATTATATGGCGACATGGTTTTATGTATTGTTAATTTAACCTTCGATTACCGAAAATAAAAACTAATAGTAAAGTTGTTTTATTGTCTTAAATTTGTCAATATTATCAAAGACTATGAGGAAGTCGTTTCAGTTTCAAGGTGAACAATAGATAATTTTTCTTTGTAATTCCAATGAGAAACGGCCCCTATTATTGATGTAATTAAATGTTTTTTGTGTTATGAAAATATATGTTTTTACTTACGCTAGCAAAAATATACTACACGTTTTAAATTGGCATTAGACAAGCCACGTATGATGTATTCAGCTTGTTCGCATCAAAAATTAATGTCAAACGAAAAGATGGGGCCACTCTGCAAAATTTATCTCACATCTCCACTCTACCAATGACAAGAAAACTGTTACGGTTTGCAACGGTCTGAGTGTAACATTAAAAATTCAAGTCGTCTTACCCACTTGTGTGAGGGATTGCCGCATATTCGCCCTTGGACAGCATTTATATTTCCTTTGATTTGAGCGATATAGCCGCCAAAAGGTATCAAATATTCACAAAAAAACACTTCGCGTTCTTTGACATTTTGTGCACTGTATCATATGTATCTTTAATATGTATTACCAGTTACCACGTTTCAATATTTAATGTATAACTTACGTTGTATCGCATTATCCCTTTCATAATTTGAAATTTTCATTTGAAAATCACTTATACAATTGGAACTTTAGCCCGTCACAAAAAGGCAATTGCAAATTACAATTAGCGTAACGATAACATTACAATTTTCAAATTACCGGGTGTACATTGGGATAGGTTTAAATTTATGTGATAAGCCGTCAATTTCGTTAGTCATGAAAAGTGATAATATAGTTAGTATCTATTTAAACAAAAACATTGTACCTAATACTCGACAACATAACTAATGAAACTTCCTCGAGTAAAATAAACGATGTGACCTTTGTTGTATGAATATAATGGCGTTGACGAACTCGATATTTCCGTTTGATATTGTACCTGTTTATTATGCGTTTAGTACAATCGGTAACAGAATTCATGATCCGGCATAGAACAACTATGATTGGAAAATACGATATAAAATTCGTATTATCATAAGGTTTGTATCATGTGAGGCCTTTTCGGCGTCTATTTAAACGCAATTAACCTAGATTACGACGGTATTAAGTCGTAAAGTGATACTATGTCTATATTGCCTACGAATTTAATGGAACATTTTATGGCTAGAATACAATACCGTAGCGGATAAATACATGTAAAACCCACATATCTACAAATACATAATGTAAGCACATTAAATAGAATACATTTTAAACATGAACTACTTTGTTAATTTCTCACTCGAATATTCTGGTTCGCGTAAAGAAGAATTCTTAGTCGTTACCAATACAATCATTTGTAAAATAAATCGTCTTAAAATTATCTGGAGGAGTGTACTTTGAGGCAAGGCGTCAGCCGCAGTGTCCGGCCTATTGTCACGGACCACTGCATTCTCTACTACACCTCAAACCCTTTTACAATTTTATTTTAAAACCTTAACCTTATAAAATTTTGAATTCCTGTGCTAGAAACAACAAAAAATATTTTAAATAAGGACTATATACCACAAAATATCCATATTTTTTTGCTATCTAGGCTTAAGAAATTAAAAGGAACTTGTATAAAAATAAAACAAAACGTAAAAACAACGACATGACTTAAATAATGATTGGCCAGGTCCATAAGTATAATAACATAAACAACAAAAACTAGAGCACTTTATGTCGATGTTACATGCTCCACTTATCGGTTATCATTCACAGGACAGCAATGCGCATACCTCGGACGTTCTGGGCGTAATTGCTAGTATTCTTAAGATGTCTTTTTTCACCTTCATCATAATTAATTACACGATTTAATCTCGCTCAAAATAAAAACCCGTATCTTAGAAGAAATCTTTATATGAAATTATTTTCGTTTATTAGATCGTAATCTTGCGTTAAGTTCCGATTAAATCTTTACAGCAAAATGTTGCTTGCAAATTTCGGTATAAATTATTTAATCGCAAATGTAAAATTGAATTTTGTCGGTTTACGACATAACGTGAATTGTTTTGATTGCTGGTCCGTAACTACAGTGACTTCGGTGTAGTAACAAGGATAAATAAATTACAAAGAAGATAAACTGAAGACGTTACACATTTAAAAAGTTCGTATAGTAGTACAATATTCTCTTTCCACATCATTAAACAATTTGTGTAGGATTAGGAAATGTAGTAAAATACATTTTGTGTGGGTGTCATAAGGGTTAATTTTCTTTTGATGAAGTAGAGCTGGGGATCAGACGGCGGGTCGGCGCGTGCGCAGATCAGTTGTTATTGACAAATCGAAGGACGGAGCACATGTCGGTTTTGACGGCTTCCGTTTCATAAAGTTTAATGACGTGGTTGACCCAGCTTTGTTTGCTTAACTTTATTTCACAACTGAACCATTTACAGTCCTTCTGGTAAACTATTAATTGCTTTTAACATTGAATGTTATTTTAAAACGATGCACAAACTAATACACAAATTTGCAGCTTACGCTAAAATATTTGTCTCTTTTCCTCTGACTGCATGAATAAATTAATGCATACTTTTTATTTTACACACATTTATTGTTTTTACTTATAAAATGTACAATGGGCGGATTTATCGTTCCTGACTGATTTCTGCCAAGGAACCAAAATTAGTGACAAGGACACATAATAAGCAAGAATTACAGAGTAGAGTTCAAGAAAAAAAAGTTCATCAGGTATTTATAACTATTTTTGAGCTTAAAACTAAGACAGTGTTTACAAATTATGAAAGATTTTTCTTCTGTGCTATAAAGTTTGCATTATCCATTTACAATGCATGCGTCAACGCATATTTGCGCACTAACATATTCAGTTGATATATAGCATTGCCAAGTTATTGTTGGCACTAATCGACTACTAAAATATGCACTAAATTATTAACGTTCTTATCATCTCAGGCAGTATTAACGGAATTTAGTGTCACAGAACGTTTAATTATCGGTACATGTATCCGAAAGCAATGTGCTACAGAAACATCAAGTCGGCTTAATCAGAGGATCACATCTCACGATATACGGCCAGCCGACGAGTGAGATCTGACACGAAATTCCCTAAAAATAATATTTAAAATGGTAATGGGCCCTCGGCTTCATAAATTGCCGCGCCATATGTCCCTGTGTTGCACCTACTGTATACATAAATATGTCAAATATTGAGAAGACTGCCGCTACTATTAAGGACGATTTGAAATCTTGATACTTGTCCGCTTATTTCTGTCTTTCATCTATTTAATTATTAGCCATTTGAAAGTAATTCTACTGTGTTGGATCTCTAATTAAGAAAGTTGATTCGATTTGTATCCTTGTTTAAGTGTGGAATGTGACTTTTGAACTATTTAATAGTCACTATCAAAACTGTTTGGTAGCACTATAATATATGCACACTTGTATAGTTAGCTACGGCACGAGTCAAATAGCATTTTTGACACATACAATTTTGCGTTTCCGGAGATTAGTTAAGACGAAAATAGTTACTCCATACTTTTATGGCTCTTCTGGGATTTAAGACATGAGCACATTATGCGTAAATAGACCTTTACGTTTCACGAATTTGTCTGTCATGTTTGTTTATAGTGTAGAAAGACTTAGGAACACAATTCGCAGGCAGGTAACACGAAAGTTCAGTGACTCAAAGGTCGTCGTCGATCGATAGACTCACGCGCACCGAACACAGATGGCGAATAGAATGTAAAACAGACAATAAATATGCTTGCAAGTGTGACATTATTAGGGTCACGTAAGAGTATTCATACTTTCAAAATACTTCAATAATAACTAGATAAAATACTATAACTCATCTATGATTTTATGTTTTGCTGATTTTGCATTCTTAAATATATCTATTATAAACTTTGCATGTATTTTATAATAAATTTACGAAGATGGTCAATCAAGATATAAGAAAAAAAAGCAGATTTCTTATAAAAAAGCGTCTAAATAGAGAAATGTTTAATTAATTTTTCAAATAGTGTACTTAAGAAGCTGTTATTGGGGTCTAAAGTATGACCAAAGAAAACAATAAATCGTAATGACAGCGCACCCCCTGGGCACCCTCGGAAGCTCGCTATTTTGGACTATAAATAAATGCGTAGATGGATTGATAAATATAAATATTAGGGGCGAAACGAAGAAAAACAATGTTTATGAAACTGGTGTCGTTCGCATCATAATAGTGAGTTACGACTTCCGACGCCTGCCAACATATGGCTCTATGAGGCTTGGCAATTTTTTCTGCGTCTCGTAACATCTTCTCATAAACGCTATTGTTATCGCAAGATCGGAATAGATTAGCTACAGACACGTTCAGTAACAAATACCTTTGAGGGTTTCTGGTTTTAAAAAATTTACCCAATGCTATTGCCCCACATATCAGCGATGCTAATGAGCCGATGCGCGGAGAACACGTTTAATAATTACTGTGAGACAGTGAGACGGGACATCGTCTGTCACGGCGGGTCCATCACAAATAAATTTTCCGAATATAATAAGATCAAGAGAGTTGAGCATGCGTGTAGCGAGCGCGAGCCATCGCGACAGACGGGACGTTAGTCACGACGGCTATACTTAGACGATTGCATTGTCTTCTGAAATATCTATTAATGATTATTGACAAGGGATCGGCACGCGAATTCTTCTCGCGATAGGTGCGTCGAACTGCTATTAATATATTTTATATGCGAATGCAGCGCGACGGGCGTAGTGAGTATGCGACAAACGGTCGTTAATCACAAGCACTTACAAGCTCTGACTGAAGACATGTTCTTATAACGACTCGGGGGAGGAGACCAGCTATTTAGATTGCTCGTAAATTAAAAACATATTATCATAAATTGTTGGAGTCTTTATATCTACCAAAATCAAAAATGCAGAATAATTTAATAATTTATTACCATTTACAACATTCAAATTGAATCTAAATAGCTGGGAGCATTGAATTCAATTATAAATAAAAATCAAAGTCGTGATTCTGGCCAGGTCTTAATGAGAAAATACAACATGAGCCGATTTCATTAACAGTCCTAACAAATAAACGAATTCACGTCAAAATTGCAAACTGAAAGTACAAATTGATACAATTCGACAATTGATTACAATATGCACACAGTGCACTATCGCGTCCACAAACACAGACGAGCAGTCAACCGGCCGACATCGATTCATATCGAGCGACGGCAGCTTTTCATTTTGTATGTTAAATTAAATTTCCATGAAACAAGATTGAATTTTTCGCAATCAGCACGAGCGAGACCGAAATGAACTTATGTAATTGTATCCTACAGCTGTATACTTACAGAAACTGCATTGTGCTCTTTCATTTGTGTGCAATTTGCACAAATTATCGCTGCTATCGATGATCATAATTTCAATTAATAGTGAACCGAATCTTGTTGCAGTAAATATTCTTATTAGTTCAGACACCGAATTCAAATTAATAAGCCGTTCTTCTAATAGTTATACCCAAACCCATAGATAAAAGAATATTAGTATAAATAATAATACCTTGTTTTTTAATGATAATCAAAGATTGAATCGTAGAGATTAAACAATCTCATCACAAACTCTAATAAGGAATAAGGCCGCGCATTAAATATGTTATTTGCCCTTTTGGTTTCATTTCTGAGTTATGTTTCATGTGTGGATTACCTAAATAAAATTTATGGCATAGTATTCTTATATTCGCAGAGCTTATAAAAAATATGTACCTACATGTAGTTACAATGTGGAACGATCGATATACCTTTCCACGGGCCGCAGGTTGATAATCATAAACACACTAGGTCCATAAACCAATCGTTGCGTAGTGTCTGATAGTACGCGACCACAGCCCTGCTGCAGTTAGGTAGTATCGGCTTAGCTAATTTACAATTTAATTATCAAGCTGGATGATGCATCGTTAGCGCGCGCCAAACCGAGTTTATGCGACTAATCAATTGTTTGACGCGGCCACTGCAATCACTCGCCGCACGACGCTCGTCCGAACCCGCTCCACCTGTGCACTTCATTGGTATTTTACTAATCAAACTGAATATTTAAACGTTACTCATCCCGCTACATAAATGGAGCGGACAAAGTGCGCTTTACATGATGTATTCACCTAGGACTCGTGACCAAAGTTAGACACGTGCCATAGCTATGTATGAAACCGTTACAAAGTGTATAGTGGTTTTTAATGTAGAAATTAGTCTCTTATAAGCACATTATAAGAACGGAATAGAGGCAGTCACTTGGATAGTCTAATCGGGAGAACAATGCGGCGGCTTGTCGCGCTCCTGTTGATTAAATATAGCTCAGATTCCATCAAGAGAACGGCTTGATTGGTTGCTATGGATTTATGCGCTAAATATTCGACAGGTGCCAAGTGTGTCGATCGCAAAGTTCGATGACTAACAATGTCCCAAATTATATTTCAAATGTCAAATAATTTGAGCATCTAGCCTGCTCTCCGCGCGGGTCACTTCTACAATCCACGCTCGGCTGATCTCAATTTATCTTTATTGCGTACCTGCTTCACTCAATATCGCTTTATTAATCTGAGATCTGCTAACAGAGTTAAGCCAATTAGCATTTTATTCTGACAAATAGATATATATGATAGTGAATTATTATAAAGAACAGCAGATCGTAAAGTTGTTTGCATCTTATAAGAATATAAATTGAAATAACATAAATGCATTATAATCAAACGTTTAAGAGGGTATTAAAGCAAACAATGAACCATATGCAGGCGAAAATCGATGGTATTTGTTTTTATAGACGCACACCTTCGTTCAAAAGCATTTCGATGCAACTGTATATTGTAAATGCTTATTACTAAATTGATAATTGTGTATATGACATGTAATATTTCAAAACACGGTAGAAATTATATTGTATGTTTAATAGCAACAGTAAGAACGGACTTGGCCAAACGACACCTTTATGTGTTAACTCACTTCTATAAAAGAATGTAAACCCGGCTTTATAATAATACCTTTAAAAACTATGCTATGAACATACTAAAGTGTTTCTATCATAAAATTCAAAAACACCACGCACACGACACATACTTTTAGACACACGCGCATATACACACGCACACAAACATGCATATATACAATAATTGCTTGATTAATTTGATAGGTGGACAGGTAAGTGAAGAATAGTTTAAACTACCACAGTCACCGTTCTCCTATTATTTGTGTATTTTTTACATTTAAATGATAAAATTATATACTGCATACGTGGATGTATCATTCTGAAATACAAACGATATAACGAATTACTGAGTAGATATTATAAGAATTGAGCAAACATTATCAAATGTAAAAAGCATATAGCCTATAAAGCACATGTTTTTACCCAATAAATAATATACCCATAGTATTACTTCAATCTTACTAGAAAAAAACTACTAAGCTAACTTTACAATAAATTATATACGCAAACAGTCTTGTAGCCTTTCTTTTACTCCATCTACTTCGTATTTGTGTTGGGTCTCAGTGGAAAGTCACGTCACAAATATCTACATTCATAACACAATCTACCACAATTTGCTAATCCCACACTGCTACCGTTACATAAGACAGCTGAGTTGAATATAAATGTAAAACACAATAAATTTCATGCCCCGTAGGAAATGAATATTCATCACGAAATCGCCATGCATATTCTCTTTTGCTACAGAATTTTGTGTTCTCTACAAACAGTGGGAAATTGTTAAGAAACTAAACTCTATCCTGTAGGTGCATCGGTTACAATTCGCCTGGAGAGCACAAAACTGTAAAGAGCGAGTCGGCGCTTCACCGGGCGCGCTCTCGTAAATTTCAACATATAGTAAAGTGATTTACGAATAATTGTTGTGTTGGCGTATAACTAGAGAAATCTTTCCGCTGTTTGCCGTCGGTTAATTTATATTATGAGGCTTAGGTAATTCGCGAGCCGCGAGTAATTGGTCTACAGAACAATAGCTTTTGTCATATCCTTATCTTGATATAACGTGTCTTAGCTTTCAATATGTTCATAGAATTGTGTCGAAGGAAGTAACTTGCTCATTCATAATTGTACCGTTTTTGAGAAAATCTCAGAAGTACTTCATGGAATCTCATAACTGCAAAATCACGTTTTTATTAACTTCATTTTTTTTCTAAATGACATCTTTCACGTTTACAATGATCATAGGTTACTACAAATATATTTAATTTTTATTTTTAATTGCGATTTTTTTATGTCTCAATATGATATTCAATAAAAATCAGTGTATGTAATACAACTTATCTTTGATGCTTTTAATCAAGCAAGTATTATATAAATTCGAATATCAGAAACGTTCCAGTTTTCGTGAAATGTAACATGCCGGCGATTTGAGGAGCAATAATTGAATCTAGCTAGGCATCTAGTCTAGTCAGAAGCTAATGCAAGAGCTCGGCCATACATGTACTAAAAATAAACGTAGGTTCACATAGGTACGATAAGATATGGCAAAATTTAAACAACTAGTTTTGCCAACAATAAAGTGTTACCCATCTTAATAGAAACATGTGTTTATCGTAACATGCGAATCGGCCTAAAACGAATTAGTTCTCGCACAATGCAATTTGAATGCATATTACACAACGGACGAGCTACGAGCGCTTTTTATTGCGGCATCGTGAGATCTTATCTTGAAACTGCCACTTCCAGCAGGCAAATTTCAGATTCTCTCTCACGTACTTCCAACTTCACGACTTAAAGCCATAGCAATAAAGATCACAACTGCACAACTGAACTTCAATTGAACTAGTGTGCGTCTGAATACAAACGTCAAATACAAACGCACTCTATCGTACATGTTTAAAGAATTCAACATAAAATCAGCAATAAAATTGAAAACATTTTGTTACGTTTTAAATAAGTTGAGCGCTGTCGACCGCGCTCTACAAAGAACTTTGATCTTTGTTCACGGAACCAAATGTACAAAATTGTTCGCAAGCTTTTCGTCTGAAATTATTTCTGGATCGATAAGAAGCGTTAATTTTACGAGCCAGTGATAATTTGCTAACTTCCGACAGAACATCGCCCTAGTTGAATCGTTCCGAGTACTTGCCACATAAAATTATGCATACAATGTTACAAACACACCCAGAGATTAATTTCAGATAAAAAAGACCAATTCTAAATTCGCATGCTTTGTCTCGCTTCACAAATCCATCAACTTGTTGAAAAATGCAAATCCTATCAAGCTAAGAAGACGCGCAACATATTCCTATTATTTTATCACTTATTCTGTAAGCATTTACAATTTCATTAAAAATTAAGTTCTTATTAGAAATATTACCATTTAGAAAATTTATTCGATTTCAGTTGAATGCTATATAAAAATAAAAACCTTCATAAATTTGAAATATCCATCGTTTTTATTATATATCATGCAATATATCATGCAAATGATATATAATAGCAAACGTTAAGTATAATAAAATTCAAATTGTGCTAAATATCAACTATTTTTAGAATAATGCTTTAATTTTGTACCAGCTGTTCACACTATAACATTTGTTCATTCAACTAGACTTCTTTCCGAAGCGTTTTGGAATCGTCAAAACACATAATTTAAAATTTTAAAATTTATCACAGGTACATGAAGCAGAGAAGAGCCCGCTAGAAACTGTAGTTGCTCTTGTAAAAATAACAGGTATCATACATGTTACATTTATAATATTGTGCCTATATCCATGGTAATTTATTAATTCTGAATTATTCAAATGAATCTTCCCATGAAATTGAAATGTTTTACTGCTGTTCATTACAGCGCTCCGCACAAATAAACAATCAGACAGACTATTTATTATTTAGTATTTATAATATTATAAGGATTATATCTCTAGGTCTAAGACACAAAACAATATGTCTCAAATAAAAGCAATATCAATAGATTCAATTTCAAGCAATGCTCAAGAATTCCTTTTGACTCCCCGTAGTCCGTACGAAGCGTTATAAAATTCAATGTACTAAAATTGTTTTCATTATTATCCTACGAAAATGGTTATAAGTATTCTCATTACCATATGAAGCTGTGTAGTATGGAAGCAGTTCTTCGTTACATTCACTCCAGCCTCACACCGCTATTGGTGCGATTCCAACAATGGCCAATTATTTTCTCTCAACGCTTTTTATTAATTACAATTCTCAAGCGCGCGAAGCCTTTGTATTTTAATTTTGACAAATTCACAACTTTCTCAGAACGGAACATTTCGGTTACAACGCATTCTTATACGTTTCTAATAACAATTAAATAGCTCTATTATATCGTGAGCGCGTCTGCGATGAATATGTAAGTGCTAATAAAGGTTTTTGTGTTGTACGCGATTTAATAGGCGTGTCCAAACAAAGTAATTATCAAATTAAGACGCGGGGCTAACTGAGCATTATATTGGTCATGCTGTTTGCGCTTGATAATTAATGTAAAATATGTATCAGACAGACTCCTGTGTTACCAACGAGGTTAATTTAACAAATGACGTAATAAACAGCATTTATTTCTTATAAATCTTTCTTCTTTCTTCTACAGTCCTCTATAGAATATGATAAGATTTTAGTAGATTGTAACATGCAACACACAAATGACATCCAAATCTCATAAAAAACACGATCACACAAAGACTACGTAATTCATTCAGTTAACACGATTGACCTCAGCTGTCGGTACACACAATTTTAGTTGCGATATAAAACAGTGTTCCATTTACATAAATACAATAGCACCGTAATTTTGATAAATACTAAAGAATGTTCGCATATAACACTGAAGAGTTCTGTGCTTGTTGTCCACATCGAATACTTTGCTATATTATTTATATGACAATTTTATTTCTTATGCCTGACAATTGTAGTCTACACCCTCCATGAAAGTTTTGCAATTTATGAATAACAAAATTTTTCGTTTTTGTTATTATCTATTTTGTATGCAGATCAGGGATATATGTCCAAAACATTAACACCTAGAATATGCATTGACATTTTCGAAAGAACTACCAAGTGCATTCTGGGGCTATAACCTTGTTGCGAAACGTTTATTTATTTTTTATTTTGAAGTGACGTCACGCCGCTGATCGCTTCGCAAGTAGGTAAGGAGCGGTATCGAATGCGGGCGCGAACATCGAAATTTGGCATGATGCCAACAAGGTGAATGCCACGAGCGCCACGCACCAGGACACGCAACCCACTTTACCCAACAAACATACGGAAGCATCACGAGTACTTCGTATTTATTTACTATTCAAAAATAGCAAGCCATTTGACAATTTCTTAATAGATCCGAACTTGGAGCTCGGAGTCATATGCCTCTTAGGATACAATACTGCCAGGAATATAATATACTCATACATATATTAAATTTCCTTAAACATTCTTTTTTTTATTTTTTTATATAAATAGTACCTTATTACTTACCAAATTTAACAATTATACCACAATTATAATGTAATGTAATATTCTTCTGCCTAAATGGAACTAAATACGTATTCGAAATAATCTAAGTGCATTTAAACAGTCTTATTAGAATAATAATCTGATAAGAATATTACAAAAAAGTGGAATCATAAACATCAATCATAAATCTAAAACGAAGGTTTTTATTTTGTAAATTACTGCTATTACCACTACATACTTTGATTTAGTATGTGACTGTGTCCTTATAACTAAAATATAGATAAAGTATCGGACACGATATACCCACATAGCCATGTCAACTAGGTATACCAACTGAAATGCAAATTGATATAATGCAGGAAACGTCTGAGTGGGTCTCATAGCGGGGGCCTATACCGCATGAGTAGCATAAGTTCGTTTACATACGACAGTCTGCTGTATTTGCATCCCAAATTCTCGCTACGACCGTTCGCCCGCCCAACTTATCTCTCTTCCAGGCAAAATATTACAGTTTGTGCATCGCCACTTGCAATGTGCATATCTGAATGTCAATAAAGGAATAAAAAGACGACCACCGGAGGCGTTCCCGTTGAATCGAAGCGGTTCTGCTTTCCACCAATGGGCGAGGAGAACTCAGCATATTCATAACGATATTACCGCCGACGGTGCTGCGGCGTCATCATAATTCATATATAATAACCCTTCTGAAGTCGAAACGACGCGGTGAAGCGTACTGCGTCTCATTCACTCGCCCGTTTTATTCTTAGGTGAAACAGAGACGCTGTATAACACCCACCATTTCATAATTCATAATTTTATATTTACGAGCAGCGCTAAAATTATACCTACATGAAAGCTTCGTTTCATTGGTAATCGCCAGGAGCGATTTACTCATGCCGGACGATAAACAGATTATTATGTAGAGTGTACTTATAAACTCTTCAAAACTCACACTATTTTGGTAATGTTTACTTGAAACACGAGAAACAGAACATGCTGGATATATAGAAACGATGACAGCTATTTGTAATTGGAATATGACGGAACGCGTACGCGTGCGCTCGGCCAGTCTCATTCGTCAGTTTAAAAATAGAAGACGGCGTCTGCCCCATGACGACTCGCGCCATTAATTTATATGAAATAACTGTCTGCAGTCGGAAAAATAAGTTCGATCGAGAACGGCCTTCTAAACGATAATATTTATGTTTTACGTAGCTGCTCAGTCAGACTTATCTCTGGATCAGTGCATGTGCCCGATATTATTTAATATGAAAACTCAAAACTGCACTTCGAAATAAATGTTATTAAATCAATTACTATGGAAATCATAGATAACGTACCTACATAAAATACTGCTATATTGACTGACTGCAAAATTTATAACTGGTACTTTATTATATCGGCAAATATCGACTTCACTCATTATATTTACCTTTTAATGGAAAAATGGAAACAGGAATGTGTCATACATTACATTTTATTAACATTCCGCTGGCTCTCCTTCAGGCTTAGTGCTATCTATGTATATATATAAATAGATAAATAAGAAAAAAAGTATCCCTCAAATGCGCATCTTCCCATCGTTTAACTTTATGAATTGATCCGTTACATGCCTCGTTTACAACTAAACTATGATATCATGTATTATAGTTTATTAGTACGTAGATGTGTAGTTCATAAGATCTGTCAAACTTTATAATCTTGAGATTTCATTCAAATCTATACCAGCATTAAAATATGATACGAGGAGCATAATATTAAAACATTTTCGTTTTTTTTATATATTACTTATTAATATACAGACAGATTATCATAGACATAGTGACTCTATGTGTAAGCGAAATATGTGTAAGCGTTTTATTTTAAATTAGTTTATGAAGATTGTGACATTAAAATTCTATTTTTTTTTTTATAAAAAAGAAAGTATTTATTAATATATATTAACTGTACAACCAAAACACAAAAATACGACAAGTAAAGTGCAAAAAAATCGTCATTATTATCACTGGCAATCTTACCAGTTAACACCAACCTGCTGTAAAGACTCGAGCTCAGTTGTTGCATATTTCTTTATCGCACTTTATAAACGTCACCAAATTCTCATTCGCGGTTCTTTTCAAATCAAATAAACATCCAAAAATACCCATTTCAGACATTATGATTCTCTTGAAGCACGCAAAAGACAAGCGAAACATAAATTCGTTAACGCGAGTGTAATCGTCACGAATATACCAACGATAATTCACGGCATTAAATTTTAAAGTTGACATCAGAAAGAACATCTTATAAAGCCGTAATTCAACTTCATTTAAATGAATACTTACACAGGAATGTGTCATACATTACATTATATTTTAAAACATCTATTGTTTATTCACCTAACAGTGAAACAAATTAAAGAAGATTCTTCAAGTGGATTAAAGTGAAATCCGTTTTAATTTCAAATTTATTTAGAAAATTAAGATACACAAGTTACGGCTCTATAGTTTTTTTTCTCTATACATCGCGCCTGATTATGTTAAGCCGGTACAACAAACAATTGCACGAAATTAGAAAATACTTCCAATATTCATCTAATGGATTCCTAGGTTACTCAAGTGAACACGTATTTAAATCTCGAGATATTTAAACACATCGCCCTCGCGCTTCTCTCCATAAATAAAATAAATACAAATATTCTCACGTAAACGAGTAACTCGAAAGCGTTCATTTACATTTGTGAATGTAATAAATGGGGCATCCTCTAAATACAAAATTAATTTACGCTGGAAATAGACAGTACTCGCATTTTAAATCTACCGAGGTGGATTCAATTAGAACAGAAACAGACCTAAATATTTCGGCTGTAAATCAACCGATTGTATTACTTATAATCGTCAGAATAAACTATATAAATGAATCTGTACAAAATGTAACAGCGGGAATATAAATAGTAAAAAGTAAATATAAAATATAATAGCCGGAAAGGGTTGGCACACCTGCATATATTGGTTCTCATACATCTCGACAAATTTACGACCAGGTATTGAACCAACAAATAAGATCATCCAAAAAATGCCACCAAAAAATATAATAAGAGCATCACAAAAAGCTTAGCAAGACACGTCAACGACGGCCGCGCTCCATTGGCTGTGCGAACAAAGAAATATTGCCGCGTTATTTAGTCTCTTGGCAAAATTATTACCATACTCATACCCCTTTTTAACAATTATGTGGTTTAAATTAATCATTTAGGTTTCTGAACTCATTTACAGTATTCAATACAAACGGAATCCAAATAAAAACAAAAAGAAACAAAATGTGTAGACGATAATTAAAGCTTATTAATAAACTATTTTCTATCAACAAGGAAGGGATCGTGGCACTAAACATAAGAATCATGGCACTAATTATATGTTAGTTTATTTAGATTATACTTATCTAGTTTATAACATATTTTAGTGCCTCATAAACAAACATAGCGAGAGTTTACAGCTCCTGACGGTCTCGGCGCACATTCGAACCATTGTGCCTCTTATAATTTTTATTAGGGGCAATCCGTCCATCTTGATTTACTCCTTCCCGAACTGAAGGATCTTTTATTTAATTTACGATTCTACCCTTGTATTCTGGACGTAATAAAACGTTACAAAAACAAGCAAAAATGAGTATCGCTATCGTGGTTGTTTTATTTTTTCCAATTCAATCGCATTGACTATAAAAGTTGTCTAAGTTTCTTTTAATGAAATATTTGAAGTAAAAAAAACAAGAAAATTCTACTTTATTAATATTTCATACATAAAATACATAAAAATGTCGCTACTATATTTTAGTGGCATTATTATTCTGACTACCATCTCACTATTTATTGTCCACTCGACAGCGAATTGGCATGAACTCAGAAATTGTTATTACTGTAATGATGCCTCTACTCATATCACTATTGCCTTGGCAAATGTCTTCATATCGTCAATAAGCCATAACTCCTCGGAACATAAATGTCAGCATTGTCCAATGAACTCTTTGATTTACACAACAGAGCTTTAAAACGCAGAACGATACATAATTCTCATTATAAGCACGCCTTAAATAATTCCCACGGAATTTATCCAACGATGCAAATAAATAATGAGATAAAATTTTAATTATTCCTATGTACGTGATGACCGGGCGAACCCAACACGTTACTGGTGCGTCTCATTTGCAAGTAACAGGACGGGTATTATAGACCCACGAAGGCAAAAAGATAAAAAGGCTCTCAATAAGGCGCGATCAGAAGCAAAAATGAAATAAATTGCCGGTGAATAAGAGTTCTGTGTGCAATTGAGGCGAACACGGTGCTCATTAGACGGCGACGCTACCGCTCGTGCAGCGCGGCCTCTGGCGCATTACCCACTGCGACATATTGCCCAACAATCGCAATCACCGCCTTTGATTCCACCGGCACCCCAAAATTACTTCGTATTTGTCTACTCGCTTCTTGGAACGCTTCACATGCAAGCGTTTATAGTATTTATTATATTGAACAATACGTTTACGCCTTTAGCAGAAAAGCTGTTAAATTGTCGCACATTAGCATAACAAAGACGGTTATTTCGAATGACAAAAGCGCTACGGACGCTGGACATATCACTTTCACTTATTTATTAGAAACTAGTTATCTGGTTGTGTGTCGATATGGTAATTGTTTAAAACCGCAGGCCGCCAGAGACAATGACTCGGGAGTCAGTGAGGCGTCCGCGTCGTGACGCCGCAAAAACTTACTCTTCGTGTAATTGAAACCGAAAGGTATGAAAAAACTGTTTGGAACAGATGTGTCTTTCAATTTAATATTAAAATTATTATTGTCATTCGAGACTATTACGCAATTACATATTTCGTTTCACGTTGAAGGTCGAAGAAACAATCCAAAACAATACGTAACCCCGATGTAATGATTCAGATTTGCTTAAAAATAGCGCTCGCTCTACATATAAACTAGTTGAATGCTGACTAAGCCGGGTTCGTGAGAAATTGCACACAGTATTTTCCTCAAGATGGTACCTTTTCTAAAATAAACACTAGTGATCCGCCCAGGTTTCGTTGTAATATGAAAGAAATGAAGTGAATGAATTTGTGAAATCGGTTCTACATCCAAAGATTCGGAGATTGCCCCCTACAACGACACTAACTCTCCAATTCACTAACATTCCCTCTTTTTAATCTCTATGTATATGAAATTCCTAGTGTTACAATGTTAGTAACCATACTCCTTTGAAACGGCTTGACCGATTCTCATGAAATTTTGTGTGCATATCGGATAGGTCTGAGAATCGGTAAACATATATTTTTCATACCCCTAAATGAAAACAGTAAGGCAGAACAGCGTTTGCCGAATCAGCTAGTATTAGAATAAATTTCGTTATATTCGTGGGTGCATTTTAAAATACTTATCCACTAACATTATTTCTGAAGTAAAACATGAAGATTTCAAAAGTTTCATAGTCTCTTGTAGATTCTAATTATAACCAACATATTATATTGTTCGTTCCAATTTGTAGTGCAGGTAACTAGGGTGGGAGACGTACACTAGACGTTCGTCAACGTTAAATATCTCCACGCACCATTTGCATGCACTCGAGCGCATCTCGCCACTACTTTCGTCAACAGAAAATAGAAATAGTATAATGTCATATCGAATATCTACACACGCGTGCCGTACGCGGTGTCTCGTATTGTAGAGTCGTATTATGTATAGCCTTAATTAGGACATGTTTTTTTTTATATTTAATTAGACTTTAGGTCTAGGACTTTAAAACATTCTTATTCTTAAAACACATTTTCTTATACAAGCATCGTGTAATTAACAAAAAATTTTAGAAAAAAATCATTTTATTGAAATATGAGATACGAATCAACTGAAAATGTGTTTCTTTTTGCTATATGATGTCTACCTCCCATACCTAAGAACATTAATTAAGACGATAATAAAACAACATTGTTTCAGCTTTATGACATTCACAAAGGGTAACTATCAATCCATCATAAATCCACGTCCAAAAGTGTCATTTTTTGTTTCAACCAATAAATATATAGTTTTTTCTTTGACCGAAGTCATGACTAATTGGGGTAGCTTTAGCAACTCGCTACGGGGCGCACGAGAATTGTATTCGGTATTGCAAATATAATAATAAAATTTTATTACCCCGTTTTCAAAGGGTTTGTTTCAAGGCAATCTTAAAGGGTAGTCAGTGAAACCTGCTCCGGGCGGATAATAAGTCAAAATGGTTCTATTGTCTAGTTGCATATAGTCATAAATCACCTAAACAGAAATATTCGGTGAATGGGAGTCGTGGTCTCAATGCAAAATCATTACACAAATATAGATTTTTGCCATTTGTGCACGTTCCATCCATTGTGGGTGGCTTAAAAAAGTCCTTGTAAATATTTTCCAAGAAAAGAAAGCTTATTGTAATGGTTAAATGTGCTCATTTTGTCACCTGCTTTCGAGATATGAATTTACTGCTACGAATTATATTATGATTCAAAACTAATCATAAATAACAATGTCTGAAATATTAGTAGCACGCTTACAAAAATATTTCAAGGTCAACAAGGTCAATTTATCAAGCCGATAAGCAATGCGCAAAACTGTCTATGCTAGTCAATTTACAAAACACTTTCTCTAAGAACCGCATGTACTAAGGGACACAGCTTGTCATGTGCTGATCGAAGAGTGATGAAGCGGGTCAGGAGCCGGGTCACCAGCGCCGTGCGTCATCGCTAACGACGACAAATGACGTGATGTGACGCGCCTCAGAATATCTGGCGCGTCATCAAACGACGGTCTTCGCTTACTGATGTCGTTACTAAATATAGAATGTAGGGAAATTAACAAATTATGTTTTATAAACGTTCGTATAACGTAAACTATTTTATAAGCAATATTATATAATACTATTCACTTTTTCTTCCGCAATACTTAAACAGAACTAGTTGACAATAATATAACATACTTGGTAAAACAAAATGTAAGCAAAAGTGTCTACTGAAAAATGAATCCCATTTTACTTAGGAACGTAAAAACTAAACTACAGTGGATCGGGCGATGACAGGTGCGTATAAGTATTGAAAACAAAGAATATTTTTTACTTAACCAAAGGAAAGTGTCAATCTTCACTCCGTCATTATATTCATTTCCTTTCACGTGTCATACATATAAAAGTAAGAAAAATTAGTTCGTTTTAAGAATGATTTCATAGAATATTTTCTATCGTAAGCATTTATTTAAGCTGTAACAGTTTACGTTAAATTGCCCTGTCAATATTCATTCTTCATTCATTCAATGCGTTTCAGTAAGGATTTTCTGAATATTATGGCTTGTAGTACACAGATGAAGAAACCAACACGTATAAAATAAACATACAATTAATAGAACGACGTAATTCCCACAGAGATTTAGCGCCGCGCCGAAGCCGGCTGCACGCGACACAAAAATAGCACACATTTGTCGAAAAATAAAATTTTTCCCTAAATAGACAGAAATATACAAAAATGTGAGGCAAAGAGCGAGGGGCGAACGTGCTGGCGTGCCGTAATGTGCGCCCCTAATTAAAACGTTAAAAACCAACTGTTCCTGAAAAACGTCAATTTCGAAGAGAAATGTACCGTCAAAAGTATCTTTTTTCCTATTATTTATAAGATGTAAAAAATGTGATGCTGTAATAAGATAGACTATTTTAAACATTTTCTTTTTATACTCTACAGTCTGTTTATACGCAAACTGCGACAATTTTACTGTAAAAGCATAATACTGCGTTCTGTATTTTGCTGAGGTACCTTTCAAACTTAGACAGCTAACATACTGATAAATCTAGCTGTAAAGCGATATGCAGATCAGGATCGACATTCATTACCTAATTAAAATCGCAAGCCCTTCCGCCCGCTACATTTCTCCAACGCGCTGCCAATAAATTTCATCCGCCAGTCGGCCCATAACGATAACCAGTTCCTCGGGAACTATCGTTCAATCTGCCGTCGATGCCGTATGTTGATCCGGTCGTGTACCCGCTCTTTGCAGACGAGCCTGTCGATTCCTATGTATTATTTAGTATCGTCACTAGAGTGAGTATAGCGCAACAAGACGCATATCTGTGTGTGCTCCGAGCCCCCACATTCACATTTGTACACGCGCGAATGTCTCAGACCACGTCAGCCCACAGATAACGAGCTCACATATTCATAAACTATAAAGAATTATCCAACGACGAAAGCCTCTTCTTGCCCCGCATGCTTCACCTCCCTCCCTTATCATATTGCTCTCATTCACACTCTACGAACGACGTCAATCTATCTGTTCCCTTCTTAAAGTCCATACGTACGATCCTCACAATACAACGATGGAATTGGATTATAGACTTTAATTTATTCCATGGAAGAAATATTTCATTTTTTAATCAAATGCGTTCATGAAACCCTTTGAGTTGCGAGGCCGAATCGATCAGATTCAAAACGATCATTGTCGTATAAAAGGTAACGACGAGTTTTAATTCTTATGTTGATGACACAAGGGATCATTTAATGGTGAAGTAATTGTAATGCGAGCGCCGTAAATGAAATAATAAGTTGAAGATCGAGGCTCGGGGACGGCATCTTTATGGGCGACACATTTGATTCGAAAACTTGTTGTGCTTCATTCTAAATAGATTATAACGAGAAATTGTTATCGTTAAATAAATATATTTACTGGTTTTGGATGTGAGAGTGTGCGATAGGGCCCGGCCGCGGCGGGCGCGCGGTGGCCACTCGCCTATCTCTGCCTACATGAATGCTCGCTCCCCAGAGATACCGCGCAAATCTTTTCGACCTTCGTC
>NC_052102.1:5114238-5157793 GCF_012273895.1 Zerene cesonia | reverse complement strand
GGTGGCCACTCGCCTATCTCTGCCTACATGAATGCTCGCTCCCCAGAGATACCGCGCAAATCTTTTCGACCTTCGTCGCCGCTTTATTTTGCAACGCAACTTTGCATTGTTTTCTCGATTAGAGGTCAACCTTAACTGTTCGTTACATTTATTGATATAGAAAAAAAACAATAGATAATATTGAGCGATGCTTTCTTATCAATTAATCGTGTTTCCCTTAATAAATACGTACGCATGCATCGTTGTCTTAAATGAAACATATTCATCAATGATACGTATTATCGTTGAACACTGGTATAATATTTTGTCCAAAAAGCAACGATTAATAAAAAGTAAAACCAACGACGTGTCGAACAGAAAAAGAGAAGCGCGAGTTGCGTTGAAATAAAATTTTATAAAGTGATCGTTAACGCGACCCGTGTCCAATATTAAATGGACAGCGGCTAAGGAGTAAAAATTAAAGACAAACATAAATATAGAGGAAAAAACATTTATCCACCATCGGGCTTTCACACACCATCCCGATTGATGATTGGAATGAAACCCGATATTATTTTAAACTGAATCGTAGGCGTTTCATTGTCACATTATAGTTTAGAGCTTGGGACCCCTTTATTGTCTAACATATGAATGAAAACCACAACCAGTCAGCGAGCAGGTTTTTAGATCTTTTGATTAAAGATAATAAGATAATGTGAATGACTTGAGGTTTAACTATTTCTGTCTTTTTCATATTTCAATTTGTTTAATTCATGCTGCAAGTGGTATTTCATTGAAGAATAATTAACATATTATTTAATATTATAGAATGTAATGAAATATCAATAAAAAATACTTAAACTAAATGTGCACACAATACCAGAACAAGCTTCATCCAATTAACTCTCTCTATGCTGCGTATTATGTATTTTTTAAATTATGCATATAATTAGGTATACTATAGGCGTCGAGGATAGCTATGAAGGAATAAATTAAAAGTTAAGTTATGAGCGGGTCGGTCTAACAACATGAATGAACCTTCCCTCCCCCAGCCGCGGGCCCGCTATGACCGCGTGTGGCCTTACCATTGCCAGCACAGGGTCGAACTAGATGCTTAATTAAATCAATTAATATCTCACACTAATATTAAACAATAATAATCTAAATTTTACAACGTATGGATAATTATATGTAATGTCTTCCAGTATTAAATGCTGATGTTAAAGATAAACTTTATATATAAACATATCATTTTTTTCTTGTCTCTTAGCGAGATACTTGATTTGGAATGATATTAATAAAATTTTATAGTTTTATTTAAGTTCACAAATAAAAAAGGAATTATATTAATTTTATCTTTATACTTACAATTAAATAATTAAACGTAAAATGTAAAATATATAATTGATCCAAATCATTGAATCAACCTCGAGTCGAATAATAATAATACTTACTATAGTTCGGCGCTGGTAAAAGGTGAGATGAAGTTTTATCAGCACGGTAATCTGAACCCAAAATATTACGATTCAAAACTTGGTCAAGACCTTATATCCCGAATATAGTAACTTTGGATACCATTAAAGGAAAAAGTGGCCATTTATAACTCCGACTTCAGATACTTTATTTGTTTAGTCATAATAAACGAATGTCAATTAAGCGGCGTTGGAAATTAATGTGTTATGTTCGTTTTTATATCGAATGAAGTATCATAATCTAAAGAATTTCGGAGTCTGGTGACTAAGTGCTTTGTATCCTGTCGGCCAGTTTAAAGGGATGTAGTAAAGCTCACTATAAATCAATGTAAATTATTTATGCGGAATAATTACTAGTATGAATCTTTCATCGTAATTAATTCACGTCACTATTTTGTAAACATATAATAAACATGCTACTGATTATCTAGATAATCTATTAAACTTAATAGATTATCTATTTAACTTTATATTCCAAAACTATATATATACCAAAAAAATATAGAAGTATAGTGAAGTTAGGATATTTTCATCGAATGAACAAACGTATAGGTTTATTACGTACTGAAATAATGACTAAGACTCTGTAATATGCGTATATAGATGAGTTTCAGAAACCTTTCTATAGATGTTAATAAAACTGGGAATGATTGAAATGACAAAATGATTTGAGAGAAAATCAATAAACGCAGTCCTTTTACACAAGATACTATTTTAATATTGATAATCTTTATCTCACGTTGCAAGGCCTTTACTAAACTGGAATAATTTATAGCCCACCCGGTAGTAGGAAATGTATGTGTATCGACAACAATTTGATAAGGATCTCTCTCATAATTTGCACAACCGTAAGAAATTTACAAAATCCATTATTTATATTTTTATATTAGCGTTTTCTATAAACAACATATTTGAGGCGGATTTTTTATACCATTTTTGGCATTGTTAATTATACGCGTTTCGTTATAATAAAAAGACTAGGCATGTTGCGTTTTCTAAATTGCACCTGTTCTATGTAAACGTGTATTATGTTAAAGATGCCGGTACAGTGTAGTTATTTAAATAAAAATTCCGTTCCTCGTTATGTGTCGCAATTTAATTGAGATCTTATATTAATTAGGGTGGCGATGTGAGGCGCGAAGGCGAATGTGCCCGCCGCACGCAGCCTCTGCACGCAACTTCACCTACATTGAGTTCGTATGGACCGATCACATTTGTTACCAATATGTATTAGCTATTGGTCCTCATATTTATATAAATTTACCCTTAATTAATAAATTATTGCTACGAGTGTAACGCGTTGCATTGAAAAGCCACAATCTCACATCTAGAACTATGATTGTTTTTAGAATAAAAATTATAAGAGATTCTTTTCGCAAATACACGTATAAAGAGTTTCAAGTTTATTTTAAATGCTGTATCTTTGCAAAAGAAAGACGGAGAGATCTACGGCTTTGTACATATTCTACAGATTTTAAAATAATTGCAGTTCTTCGTGTAGGGGTATATAATATTGAGCCGGCCCACACACATAAATTACATTATAAAAAATATACAGTAATAACGATTCATTATCATGCCATCTTGTGTACAGTTAATTATTCATAACCTATAATCAGAGATGGATTGCGGGGCTGGTGATTTAATCACTACGGTGCACAATGTGAATGAAGATATCACCGCTTGTATGGACAAGCCACGGCATTTAAGTTGTAAAATTATGTTGGTGAGTGAGAGTCAGATGGCAGATTTATTATTATAGGTAGGATGCATTCATTGGGCGGGAGGCTCGCGTGCGCGATGACGTGATACCAGCCCGTCACGCGTGTTTACAACAACGTTATAACAAGTTGTAAGAAGCTAACTAACAAGCCACTGCAATATCTCCGCTTTGACATAAGTGACTGAGGCATGCGAGAATTTAATTGCCCTCCAATAGATTGCCCTTTTCATTTCGATCCCGATAATTAACTAACGATTGCTGATAAATTGCATTGACAGAGTTTCATAGCAATTTATTATTTATTAATGATACTGAAATTTATCTGCCTTTAAATATGTAATTTATATAACCCGTTTCGAAGTATTGATTCTTATATGAGTGTGAATTAAGCATATATTGGCATGAATAAACAGCGTCATGCTTCGGATAACGAATAGGTTTTAGGTGCGATCTCTGGTATAGACATAAAAAAGTTGGTGGAACACAGGCGGCTTATCACCTACATGCTCTCAAATAAAAAGAGAAAACAGGTAAGAAATGCATATGTCTCATGCAACACAAGGGCCTAGGTGTGTCTCACGCTCACAGAAAAGTTGCTTTATAAAACTTCATAATTTATATGTGCAATATGTATGTTACTATCTCTTAATAATCCTTATTTTCACCCCAGCTTTTCCCGTAATAACCCTATATCACTGAACGATGACGTACAGATTCAATGGTGCAAAATTTTTTGAAATTAGTTAAAAAAATCTAGAGATTTCCCCCACAACGACCATCATCAGCCTAAATATGATTACTCAGCGGCAAAACAGGCCTTCTATTAGGGTTCAAGCCATAATCCACCACGCTGGCCAAGTGCGGGTTGGTAGATGTCACATGTCGATTCATTCTTCGGCATGCAGATTTCCACACGTTGTTTTCCTTCGAGCAGAGAATTTCGAGAAGGAGTGATGTGAATAAGGTTTGAATTGAAAAATCTGTTTATTTCTTGCACACTCCTTCTTATTCGATCTCTAACCTTTCACATTTAATTCCGAGTCCCTAACCACTGAACCACCACTGTACTATAACATTAGTATAGACTATCAAACCATACTTGTATAACACTTTATACGCAATAACAACTCCCATATAAAATATCGTATCGTAAAACTTTTGTGAAACCTGAAAATTGTTCATTACCGGATATGTTCTTTACAAAAGTGTATATAAAAAAGTAGTAAATTTAAATTTAATTTAACGACACATTTTCCTTTTCACGAAATTAAAGAAGTAATGAAAATTTATCAGCAACATTTAATCGAACGCGAATTATTTAATTGTGTTGACGTAACTTAAATTGTTACTGTGGCTTTAAATAAATTAATGTATTTTAATGAAACCACACTAAGCATTTATTGATAAGATCAAGGGAAATATGAGTCGTTAGATTGCACGTTATTTACAAATATGGTCAACAGCATAAATTATATTCCATATAAGCGGAATAATTATGAATAATAAAGCTATATTATATAAAACCCCTATGTAAGCGATTTCTTTCATACATTCATACTTTATTCATCCATAAAAAGTTGTCGCCATTGTCAAGGGCACTAATTATTATACTTAATTGTTGAATTATTTCCTTTCCATTGAAGCAAAGCTCTCTTCAACAATATTTTCTCAGATCCAATTAAAAACATGAATCTATTTACACACCGCGGTTTTGATTTTGATAATAATTTATTTGAAGATATAAGATTAAATTTACTCTTTAATAAAAAAAGGTGTATACAGAATTATGTTAAAGGAGATAAAAGTAACGTGTTTTTTAGTATATATACGTATATAGTATCATTAATTGTTCACTTCATTAAATTTGATAGTAAGTCAATATTAATTCCAAAATGTTCCCATCATTGAAAACTCCCGTATAATATTTTCAACCTCAAAAAAATGTAGGTGTCTTCTTTAAAAAATCACCTAATGTGAATCGAGGCATATGACGACATAAGGCTCCGAGCCCGGTGACAAACAAAAAGCATAATAGTAATATGGCTTAAATATAATATTATATGTCACGAAACCAAAGCTTTATGAAACCCGATATTTTTGTCATATCTTGTTTTATTGCGGCTCAATAGTGAATTACTGGCGTCGGAGTTCAGAAAAGCCATTGAGTTTGATGAGGCAAATGCGAGAGGGTTGAACTTTTTATGAGTTTTGTAAAATTAAATCAGTGAATGGTGCACCTATTAAGTTGCCTTTGATTTTTATTTAAATTTTATGATACCAATATTTTAAAGGTAGGGATGTAAACTTAAATTTGAATGTAAAATTATATTAATTTAAAAATAGCTATGATTTATTCTATTTATACTATTATTTTAAATTATAATTTAGACTATCTCAAATGCACTCCTACTTACTAGTACCAACCTATTTGGTTATAGATTATCAAACATGTATGTGGTATATTGTACAATATTTATTAAAACAATCATATTACGCAAGGTATCTGTCAATAAATTAAACTACTCCAGGTACTTTAGAAAAAACTAGAAATACCAAAGATCAGCTGAAAATGAGATGTCACCAAAGGGACACGTTAATCTCGTAGATTAATAGAGATTCACAGAGCGTAATAATTTCAAATTTTGCACAAATCTAGTCGTATTTAAAGTATTGTGTTACATGATGTATTAAATAGCCGGTTGACAATGTCGTGCGGATATTAACCCACAAAAAATGTCCTCGAATGTCCCGAGGATTTTCCGCTTCACGCAATTGTGCACTCTCCGCGGGCCGGAGTCGGCAGTTGACAAAATATTACATTGTTCCTATTATCTGCGCAGTATTTATTTAAAATCGCTATTTAAATGGATGATTCTAAGTCCATTCCGCTGATACTGCTATTGTCCCGCTGCTTTTAATACAGTTACATACATCACTAATCACCGCATTTCGAACGGAAAGTACTTTTTACAATTTTATTAATATATCATATCATTTTCAATAAGTTCGTATTATATTTACATAAGCAGAATAGTAAATGTAAAATTGAACGATAGCGTGCGTCCAATTTATTACTTTTATTACTTTATACACTTCGTTATGGTCATCTAGCTATCGGTAACCATAAATTTGAATTCTCTGTGACAATCAATAAAGCTAATGAAGGCAATCATCGGCGGGCAATCCAATAAAATAATAGAAATAAATTTGATATGACCGACATATGGTGACTCTAATGCGTGGTGAACCCTGTTATTGCTGTCAAACATGCGACAAATAACTCAGGAACTCCATTTGATTCCATTCAGCCGTTGATTACACAGTATTGGTCGATTTCAGGACAATGAGAAACGTCTAACAACGAGCGATATGTTCACACCCCTTTAGGTTTCGATTCAACGATGACCGAAAAGTAAATTCCAGTAAATTATTATTCCATTACCGGTCGCCCCATTTTAAAAAATATGTCAAGGGATGACAACAAGGGAAGATCGGGAATAATCTGCCAGCGGCGGCGGGGAGGTCGCGACCCGAGAATATTCAATGTGTTTATATAAAATAATTTTCATGTTCGACAACTCACGACACAATGCCGTATATTTTTTGCTCTGTCGATAAATTGGAGGGATTATCATTTAATGGAGGGCTCATGTTCATCGGGTTTGTCGCGATTCCCTATGACTGACATGATTTTATTACGAAGTGCGTGCAATGTGCCGACGTTCAATGATTTTTTAAAGGACAACTTGGAGATTTCATTTTGTAAATAACTGTTTTATAAAAATGAGCGCATGAATAACATTTTATCGAGTAGATAACGATCTTTCGCATTATCCAACATACATAAATTCCAAATACAAAGGCGACAAATTTTATTTTACATGTGCAATTTTAATTAATTGAAAATTTAAACAATCTACCCTGAACTTTAAAATAAAATTCTTATTCTTAATAAACGATGATATTGAAGTAGTATTAGTTGAACTTGTAAATTAAAAATTATTTTATTTAATATTGCCTCATTTTGATTTTGAATGCAAAACATAAAATGCTTCCTCAAGCAAATAATATGAATTATTAAGTAATGTTAAGATGACACACTCCCCTATTTTTATTGCGTAAATATTATTTCGTGTTGAAAGCGACTAATCTCTTTTATATTGCCACAATATTGGGAATAATTCCATCATTACTCAGGAAAATCATTATTAGACGGTGGATACGAAGAATGCATCGGAACTGGGAGATTTTATCAAGTCCCCGCGGAATCTCCCCGTTTGTTTACACTAAATATTTTGCAACACAATGAAATTACATGACATCTGTACTACAAATAACGGGAATATCTTTATTCATACCACAGCGGACAAACAACGTCCCCTAGCGTTTGTATTATCGCTTTCAACGTCTGTTCACTGTCTCTATAACGTCGCTACAATATTTGAATATGAAAATTTATTAGCACAATATACGCGTTTCATTTTATTATCGTAAATAAAAGGACGCATCTTGTTTGTATAAATAAAATTCATGTCTTCGCATGGTTAAACAGAGACTATTAATTGATGTATTTAGATATATCCAGAACTTAATCTTATAATTCGTAACAAAAACCTATATTCCACTGTCCATAACTTTTAAAACCTCACAGTCTCCGCAACATAATATTCGATATGATTTCAATCTCAACAGGTAAGACGGATAGTAGTCGTTCACGACCAGCATTATTTTATCACAATGGGGAAAGAAAGCGATTTACAATAAATAACTGTAATATTAAAGTCCTCCCTCGTATTGATATCAATAGTTCGACGACAACCCCATACGCCTACGGCGGTTTCAGGCGTTCAACACATTTTGTTCAACTTACATTTTTAGGTTACAAATGCAATCGAATTTAAGATTTACGTGTGTTCATTAGCGTTTTAATGATTGTGGGTATCTTTTTATCTAAATTAATGGCACTGTTAATTAAATGAGCTCGTATAACACGGGAAGAATATTTCACGAGAACGCAAAAATTACTGTAATGCATATGGTCCCGATTTATATTACGGAAGAGTGAAATTATGCTCATACTAATAGCTTAATGTTGCATATGAATCACTCTGTCCTCGTTTTACGTTTTTACAAAATCTTTTTGAAACAATATTCGAAATATAAACAATATTATAATAAAACAATTTTGATAAATGATGTATAGTTAATTGGGTACAAAAAAAACATCAAACCAAAGGTTGCGCACCGGTGATGTCGCATAAAACGGTAAAACAGTCGTAACGTTGTAGGAAGGAAATCTCTATTAGTTTTCTTTACAACTCGTATTGACAATGGCTGCGACGTTCCATCATCCATGACATAATGCACCGCCGTTGTGCCTACCTGCTATTGTTTTTACTTTGAGTATACGTCTTACTTTTATACCGTAAATAAATACATACGTTACATTGAACGAGTTCATTCTTTACCTACTGACATTGTGAATAAAAAATATACTTTATAACCTCACAGTGTCGATTCAATAAAATTCAAATCAATAAATATAACGTTATTATTAAAGACTCGCTGCGGCTTCGCCCATGTTATAGAATATGTCAGTGAAGATACAGTAATTAAATGAAATGATATTCTTTATTGCTTATAAAAAAAAACAGAACATAACATTAAAAGTAAGCAAAAGTCGATCTTATCGCTAGGTAGCGATCTCTACCAGGCAACCCTTAAAGTAGCAGAAAAAAAAGAACATATAAAATATATTTCATTGGTTAAATAATTCTTGAAATCAGTCCTGCAGTTTTTGTGCGAAAACACAAATGTTTCATCCTTATAATATAAGTATAGAAGTCGTACAAGTATAAGTGATTATAATAACACTACAGCACGTAAGTTTCAATTAATAACTTCTATAAATTAATAACTCTAAGTTTTATAAGTCTAATACATATTTTTATCATCTTTATTCAAGTTTCAAACGTCATATGGATTAGATCCATAACGTTTCAAACCTAAACACAACTCAAAATATGATATCATTGAATTAAATTCTTAATTATACAACAGTATTATGCTTACCAGACAAAATATATCTGCAAAAATGATTTCCTGACATAAAATCTTTATTACCTAAATTATGACAAAGAGAAATGTCATAAAAACCTATAACGGAATGTTCTATTAAGACATAAATCATAGAGAGAGTGTCATTGTGTTTGAAGGACGTTATGACTAGTGCGGGTCATCCCGAATGCTTACCCCACTGCCATTAGAAACGGCCACCAATTTATCATTAAGGCAATTTTACAATAATAATTTGCTGTGTACATTGTTGTGTAGCATTGTATTGGAATGATGCTCTACTTTCGAAGTATTAACTTTTAAAATTTTTTCCGTTATGTTTTTGGAAACGAGTTGTTTCATAACAATTTTTACTTTGAAAAACATTTACGTTTTTATTTTTAAATCCTATTCCAGTACTTCTTATCCGATTCTAGTCGCGGTACTTTTTGACTGATAGAAATTATGTAAGCAACATATGGATATATAAAGTATTGTAGGATTATATGCTTTAAAACATTATATATTTAAAAGATTGCTTTAATGAAAAATACTAAGCAAATGAATACTCAAAAATTCGCTCAAACACTCTACCATACGAGATACAAAACAGAGTTACTTACCGCTCGTTCACCGAATGGTCAGCGGTCCACCCACGCACAAAGGAAGCGTGGGTGCAAAGATTATTCTCATTCAATTGAACCGCATTGTGCGCCGGCGCATGCCACTTCCAGCCACCTCTTAATTACCGCGCAGCTGCTGACCCGCGTCCATCTGTAACATCACCACCTACACTATCTATGATTTACAGGATGATCTAATTGTTGTTTTACGTCAAAAATGTTATTCGACGAGATGAAAGAAAGCGTGCAAAATAAGAAACTAGCTCTTCGCCCCGGCCTCCCCCGTGGTACATATAGCATATGAAATCGGTCCAGTTGTTTTTGCTTGCATACGTTACAAATATACAAAAATACAATATAATAAAAGTCTCCTCTTTATAATATTTGTGAAGATATTACCTATATATAGATGATCTATTCGTAATAAGTCAAAGACGAGGAGTCGTTATTAGAGTTCTCTCAACATTGACCTATCCATCAAGTTTCAGGTTGGAGTCTTTAAGTGCTATTCAAATATATGACAGAAAAGGATTGAAATACTAGATTCTTTCTAAATATATCAATAAGTACAAACTCCCTAGATTATTGCAAAATATAACAAAATTTGCAAAATTATTGAAGAATCTCGTGTTTTCTTTATCAGATTCAGACATGCAAAAACTTAAATGAACTTGATTATTTCTACCTTCTGTAGTCAGCATTTCAAAAGATACATTTTACAGCAATGCAAATAAAGATAAGTGAGAGAAGTGAACATCCCTACACATAACATAGCTGCTTAAATATAAGGTGAGTGTCCAATAACAATGGCATTTGAGTGGCCAGACGTCCAGCAAATCTCATTTGTGGATTTATCATTAACCGTATTTCATCCACCCTTGTGTAAAGCCTATTAAGGGGTATAAATTTTATTTCCGATGATTGTCAATGGCTTTCGGATGTTTAGTTTTGTAATTCAATTTTTCAAACTCCAAATGTAAAAAAAAAACCCTATGACAAAACCTATTATAATATATGGGCATGTACAAAAAATAGAATACCTGTCTATTATATATTTAATCGGGATAAAAAGTATCCTATCAGCTCATACCCTGTCTGTTTACCAAATTGCATCAAAATCCGTTCAGTAGTTTCAGCGTGATTAAAGGACAAACATCCAAAGAAACAAACTTTCGCATTGATAATATTAGTATGATATCATGTGCGATTGTTACTAGGTCTCAGAATACAAAATAAATCAAATTCGAATAAGCTTTATATCTCATATGAGAGTAGAAACATATAACTTTGTCTTATGAATAATCCTGAAGGCAAAACCTAAGTTATGTGTTATGTTGATCTTAAAACTAACCTAATAAGAAATAAAAATCTGTCCTATTATAAATGATCTATGTGTCTGACACGTATTACTAGCTAAAAGTATTTCTTTTGAAAGGAAGACCAGTTATCTTTATTACATATCCCTGTTCACTGCACTCGCAATAAATTATGCTAGTTTTGTTTCAACCCAATAGTATCAATTTTGAAAAATTCACATAAATAATGAGGCGAGTATCTCGGAGCGATGTTATCTGGCCGTGTCAACTCTACGAACGGTTATAAACAAAAGGTGCTCTAATGACTGAATGAGACATCGTAAACCCATAATATTTACGCGTGACTCTTTCAGTTGACTCTTTGAAAAGGTTTTATACCTCGGCTGGGAGAGTTTTTCCGCTCGCTCCCCAGGCGCCTACGCCAGTCGCGTCGCTATATCTGATTTATTCATACCACCCGAAACACATGATCGGTTTTTCGGATAGCGGATATTTTGTTATACTTTTTTATTCGTTTTTTCGCAGCTACCGCAATGTTCAATGCGCGGAATATTAATTATGCCTCGCGCTGAATGCATTTTTATTTCATCGATCACATCAGTCGTAATATCATCTGTGTCATAAATTTCCAACATGTAGGGTAATTATAGATTGTAAAAGAGTAAGGAAATAAGGAAAGCCTTGAAATATAAATGAAATATAAATAGTGCAATTAGAAGAAATTGAAAATAAACTTTTGAATTGACAATGACAAATAGGTGTATATCGCGTTACAATTAAAACTATTCAACTTGTTAATATAACTGCGCTGCGTAGGAGGACAACTGCAGCAGATGTGCGCGACCCCTTTTGACCTTCGCATTCACCCCAATATTCCCAATCACCTACGTTCAATCAACTAACTGTAACATCTCAGCGAATATTTTTCTTGAATTTATTTCGTAATGAATTCATTTAGACCGTTTCTAAGATAAAGTCTTGCAGAAGCACCAACTCCGTAGGTCCATTTTAGAATACTAGCTCATGTGACATGAGCTTGAATAAGTACTGATAACGTTTCAATATTTATTGTCACTCGAAGCTCGTCATTAAGATAGTGTCAAAACTTACTGACGCACACTTGCCCAGTGAGCGCAGCACTCATAATTATTACTAATGCCTTAAATATGTCAAAACAGGAATTCAGGTAAAAAGGCGTAATTTACGCGAGGCCGATAGAGATTTGGCAGTTGGCGCCGTGGAGCTCGGCCCGTTGGCATCGCGAGCGGGCGCCGAGTTTTTGTCAACCATTGTCTTTGATATAAATTTTAAATAGGAAATGTTCCTTTTTATGGAGATCTAGTTTACGGCGCTGACAGTGAAGGCAGTAAATCTCGTGTCTACATCACTATAGTCCAGTGATGATCGATCGATAAACATAATTTATGTACTTCCGCTATCTTCGACATGATTAGTTGGTTGTTTGGTTTCGATTTTCACAAGAGATCTTCAATAGTGAGTGATATTAGATAAATAACAGTCAACATTGCAAATGTGGTTAACCGAAGCGACACATGTGATATAAATAAGTTTATTACTCACCAAATATGGGAAATTGATGCTACAACATAGATACACGTTTGTAAGCGTCCCAAGTAATAACCTACCTGTGATCGCTCATTGAATTCAAATGAATTGAATACGCACGACTCACATAGTAACATAAATAGATGGTAACTCGCTTATGACACATATTTCTATATCATTCCCGTAAATGTTTTTACTGCAAATATAAGGAAAAAGTGACTACAATGGTACAATTATTAAAGTATTGCGCCTTTATATTATAGAATGCTTAATAAAAATGGCCGTTATAATTAAACAAAATGCTAATTAGACAACAATGGGTATTGAGAGAACGTAGAACCAATCACCGCGTAGGGAGTGGGGTTGATTAACGACAATAACTCAGCGACAATACCAACTTGCCCACGTTTTGTTTTTATTTTGTACCTTTCCAGCCGATCTCTAATGAATACGGGTTATCTTCAAGCTTATATAAAAAATAAATCGCTTTTAACTGAAGAATCACGCCTTAAAAAAGAAACGCTTATTAAAATTTATTTCTTTCTCTCCTCGCGGCGTTGTCTTGTACTCTCTCAAGAATAAAATTAAAAAGTCAAGAATTCTTATTTATTTTAATACAATAAACCGCAATCGCTGAATAAAGATAAATAAAAAACAATAAAAAATAAAATCGCATTAGCAATAAACAAAATACTTCAGCGGATGTGGGCAGAGCGAAATGCAAGCACACAGCCATACGTAGAGACGACTGTTGGCGCCCCACTCATTTTTCTACTGTTTTCCAAGGAATTTATGAACAATTGGGTGATTTAAAAATAGTATAAATTTAAATTGCAGGTATAGCGTGTATATTAATAACATATGAATAATTTTATTATAATTAACACAACACTTTATGAACGGCCGCTTTATATTCGCATTGTAAAGGTATATTAAATTATCTGTTTACAAAATTTAATTATGTTCATCGATAGAAAACACAGCTTAAAATATCTCCAGCTTAAATGTCTAGTATTTTTTAAATATGTTTGTCCGTTTATAATAATTGCAAGCTAATGAAAAAATGACTGCAGTATGCGATGATGCATTACAACTTATCGTAACCGTTCAACTACAAATTATGCATTATAAATATAAGTTATATTGCAGGTAAAATCTAATCAAAGGATACTCCATAGTTTATCGTTTCCTCGATGTCACGAGTGCTACACTCTGGGGTTTTCTTAATTGTGCCGAAATATTTATTTGATTGCGAACCTCGTAGCGCAGGCGTGCAACCGAAATGGTCATCGGCATCCATGCGACCACCACAATGGCCAGCAGACGGCTCCCTTAGGACGCGAGAATTAGAAGTGATCTATACTAATTCATATGTGGAATCCGTTTATAAATGATTTCATTTTTAATTAAGAGTCATTCTATAAAGACAATGATTGACAAAAGCGTACGTATAAACTTTTCTAGAATGCCTACTTATAGTTTAAAAACAAATTCATATATTACGTTATAAATGATATAACGTATACCATAACGCAAACATATTACGTTGCTAATGACTAAAAGAAGCTTTGATTAGCATAGAAGGTCACTCTTTAAACTTTACACAATATGTTATTGCATATAAATGCAATAGGCCTAAACATTCCTTTAACGTGAACATAGTTGACGCGCCGCTCCTGTCCGTCAAGCTGGTACGTATCAGCGATCTAAATGGGCCACGGAATCGATACTCAATACATTCGTAACGTTGTAACTACGCCTCGTGCATGAAGCATTCACTGTGAACGAGAGATGAAATAAAGTATGAAACTGGCCGGTTGTTCCAGTGCACAACCGCGATCCAACAATCCAGATCAAAAGCGATGATAAGAACGTCAACTGAGTCAGCCTGTCCCCGATGTTCTCATGATTTGCGAGTTCTAATCATTGTAATTACGAGCCATCAATCAAAGAGACGTATGATAAACATGCGACTCTCGATTCTGACCAATAACTGGTCAACGCTGTCAATCTTAACGTACCGGCTGCGAATTCAGAAATTAGTTTGAGATATAACAGAGATCATTTTTGCGTGGGTGTAGTGTTTATGAATGCTCTGTTGTGTCTTTGATCTTCCGAGGTGTCACATTTACGGTATTTAATTATTCTTATATTTAAATTTTGTGCTCCGATTTTGAAAATTCTAATTTGTAAGTGTAATATATATTATTTTTAAATCTTGTGCGTTCAATGTAGACGATTGAAAGAAAGTAATTCGATAATTACCCAACAAAATATGACGTAGCAAGTTGAAATAATTAGTTGATCGATCTAATTTTTATGTAATAGCATTCATGGATGGTCCTAACAAAGCTAACTAATTATCGTGGCGCGGCATGTCGTAAAACAGTGCATATTGACGGAATATAGAGAGGCCGGCACACAGTGCTTAATGACATTAATCACATTGATTTATTGTGGTTCCGAGTTATTACAGGCCGGGCGCTGGAGCTAGTGTGCGTGAGTCCACATAGAAACGATTCACTCGTCTATGTGAGCTTCTTGTGTAAATGTAATAACGTGACACATACAGTGTGTTACATACTTTTCTAATCAAGATAAAAAAAAAATGTTTTTCTTACAGAGTTGGCTGAAGTTATATTTAAATGAACACATATACAAATAACAATACCTACTACTGAAATAGCATTCTTAAATTCGAACTTCTACACTTTCATTTATATGTATATCTTAATAAGTTCCAAATACGACTGCGATCATACGCTTTGTTAAATAAATGAATGATATTCCTAAACAAGAACACCCTGGCTATCTATCGTGTCTCATTTCACGGACGTATCGGCTGTGTGCGTGTATGGCATTAGGCAACAATTTACGCTGTTTGCGGCGTGTTAATATTGATTGGCTCGCTTTATTTCGACTCGCGCAAATCTGTTCAAAACTAGTACATCTGATGACTTTAACTTTCCTTCATTTTTCTAATCATGCACTTCTATATAAAAAAAAAATCTGCATACGTTTCTATTTATTAATTATTATCATTACTGGATCTCGATTAATAATGTGTTTTTAATATTAAATACATTGATTACCAGCCTGCAAAATGCAATGCTAATTTCGTATTAATTATGTATGGTTATTGGAACATCAGATTTGTATTTTGTATGTTGAACGATGAAAAAAGAGATACGATCTACGGCAATAATTCATGGAATGCAAGTTATATTATGAGCGTGTTTCTAGGTCCTTCAAAGTTACAATGTGCCACTTAGTCCATGGGAACCGTGACAGTGCGTACACTTTACGCACCGTGTTTACAAGGAAAGTCAACGTGCGGACTGCGATGACCACGTCTTTGAGTCGCGAACGAGTGCCTCTCAGCATATCAATCACATTATTATAATTTCATAACGCAACGCTTGTCAACGTAAATAATACGCAAAATTTATGTTACGAGGTTCTCACCGTTCGACGGAGGCACAATGAATACTTAATACACCATCATTAATATAAAACAGAGAGCGTTCCACTCATATTCATTTGAGAACGTGGATATAAATTCAATTAAGCAGTTAGTATTTAGCGACGGACGCCAACGAAGTTTGTTATAACTTACGTCAAGATTGCAAGCAATAGTCGCCTCTAAGTGAATATATTACAGATCGTATTGCCGATTAGGAGTTTGATTTATACCGTAATTAGTTATGGCGCTGGTACTCCACGCATCGACTGAAATGTAGTACTTACTCCTTTTAGTCGTGAGCGTGTACTTATTTGCATGAGGTGATTTGAATATTTTCATTGTATATTTCACCGCTGCTTACTTCGATTTAAAAAGTAATTGAATATATTTTATAATATTAGCGATGGCTTACCATAAATAGTATACACCGCAGTGGAACGAGGCACTTGTAAGGCTATAATATATATTGTAATATGAATCGGCTTAGACGGTAATGTTATTAATATGACTATTCTCGGTATATAAATTTATATCGCTCTAACCTGACTGAGAATGTTTCTAGTAAGGATAGCTATTTGTAGAAAGAGAGAAGCTCGTGTATGGACACGTGATTAAGTTTTTCTACTTCATTCCCGGATTACAAAAATATTTGCTCCGATTAAAATTGAGTTCATAAAATTTTATGCGTACGCTTTAAATTTTAAAAATTAAATCAACTTTTATGCCTACGTTTGCTTACCAGCCAGATTACACTGTTTATTATCTATTTCGATTTAGTCTCTGAAAAGTAAAAATTCATCCTTCTTAGTTGCTATTTGCATGGAATGTACTTAAATACTCCGTATTTTATACTCAATTAAAATAAAGTAAAGCAAAACATAATATATTTTATGCAATATTGCTCCATACTTTGAGTGATTCTATATTGATTGAAAAATCTAATGTCGATACATATATCTAATAGCAAGTAGGGATCGACCCCAGACGCAGTAATGATACGCGAGCCGATAGTCGGTCATCATTAGTGTTATTTTATTGGGATAATTAGCTCTGCAATACTGTTTTGTGTGATAGCTATTATCATACCTACATTCTGAGTAGTAGCTAAACTACTACATGAAATTTTTGTTCTTTTAGTTATTGTTTTACCTACTTGCAGAATTTTTGAGTTTTTCTTAAAGAATACACAACGTCCTGAAGTTTATATATCATTGATCAACTACAGTATAACAAAATGTACAAATTCCTTAAAATAAATAAATTAAAAAATGTTTTAATTGATTAATAGTGCACATCTATCCCGACCACATTATAATTGTCATGTTTTATAGCAAAATGAATAGCGTATATATGAACTCCTCAAACCATTTTTATGCAGACGGACTGGACAAGAAAATAGAATGCAAAAACTGCCCTATTTAATATTTCCAACAGGACATTGATATTAATGTTGATAAACACGGACGGCCGACATCGCGGTCGGAAGTGGCTTCATCCATCATCCTCCCGCCCTGGATAAAAACGCTCGTTAGCCTCCCCCTCCCACCTCCTTCATACCCTACCTGCCTCTCTATTAATGTTCCACTCAAGTACCTCTATTACGGCTGTCATTTATTATATCCATTTTAGCGGATTGCCCGATCTCGTATTATTCATTAGGGAATGCTTGATTGCTATAAACGCGACGCGTAGATTGACTTTTTTCTAAACAAAATAAAAGGGCCTTGCGTTTATGTGGAACACGCGATTAATATAAGTCCCTCAGCTGTCCTTATCGAATCAAAAGCAAAATATGTGTAAATTGCAAAGCCACAGTTCCCTTTCCCGCTGAACAGGAACTATATAAAACGTCAAAATAAATCTAAAGCCTCGAGGGTATTTTCCGAAAGGAAAGCGGAGATTGAAGAAGGGGTGACAACTCGAATCCTCGGAAGGCGAGAATCGCTTAAAAGTATGCGGAACCCGTCTCGTGTATTAAAATTATTATGAAACCACCGCGCCGCGATAAGGCGGGATGATACCGACTTAACACCCCTCCCCACCCCCCACCGCCACTATCGCATGCCACTCCGATGCCTTTCCAGTATATCTACATGAAAAGTTGCGTCTACGGCTTATACACAAGTTCGTCGTGTATAAGTGACAAAACTTTGTAACTTCCTGGCCTTATCTAAACATCTTCAATTGTTGGTATAAGTATTTTCACTTTTCCATTCACTTATAGGCAAGCAGTGGGACTTGCTTCATAGTCATTATATGACAATTTGTCTCGGTTATTCATTTACGTATTAATGACTACTTTAGCGAGCTTCTGAAATCTTATTAAAATTCATTTCAATGGGCAGGTTGAAACTTGAAACATTAACCAGATGGAGTTATTCAAACAATGCCAACGTCGCGTAACTTTATGCAGAAGCTGCAACTGTAGGTATGTCGGACAACAATTATAACTTTGGCCCTGGACGCGACAGTACGTTACTTTGCAACAAATAAAATATGTTCACGTAAACGCGAGAAGGGGTCGCAAAGGGAAATTTCGTGTACGAGACAGAGATAAGCTTAACCAGCACGAAATTATGAGCGTTTAACTGTTTCTAGCTGGAGAATCTGGCACGGGCGCTTCGCCGGCTCGCCAGCGCGCGTTATTTACGAGGGGGTGGTGCGCCCCACGCCCGCTCGCCCGCCGCACCGAGATAGTGCCTTCCCCGGAAAAGCGCCGTCGCCGCCGCGGCCGTCGCGCGCCCCGCTGCCGCGCCGAACTGACCTCTTGAGCCAGCAACACAAGCTACACTTCATTGCGACACGCAGCACGCTGCCATTACAACACTACGGTTCTGCTCGGCCCGATTGCTGCCATCGTTGGAGCTGTTGCGCTCCGAGATACACCGACTTCACCTCTATTACCAACACTTTAAAGCGAAATACCGTCACTATCGCACAAAGTCGCTCGAATCCAAAGAGCTCTAGCGTTTTCCAACGTTATAGTGAAGATGTCTAGTATTTCTTGTTTATGATAGCATAAATATGTTCGCTATGGTAGCTAAATTTATGCTACGATGTCAATGTAGTAGTGTATACTGCCATGTTACAAAAAAGGAAATTACTACCGTCGTATATTGTTAACTTTATTTGTTTTATTTTAAATTTAATTATGGAGTAGAAGTGTCGCCATATTGAGACCAACAATAACATTTCAATAGTAAAAACTATACCTATGTCGTTTCAATGTAGTTTCCATTATTTTACCTATTTAACATATTACATGTACCTGACCGTGAAAACATTCTGTTTATAACAATTCTTCTCAGTTCCATAAAAATACTTCTATAAATACCAATCAACATTACAAATGCGTTAGTAACTCTGTCTGTCTATTCTACGCGCCTATCTACCATTCCATCACTGAACTGATTTGGATTAAATTTGTATAAAGATTTTTTGACACGAGAAAGTCATAGGATAATTTTTATCTTGGAAATCCGTAAAGCCTTGTGCGGAAAGCTAGAATTTCATAAATGAACAAGCCTGTCAAAGCGAAGTCATAGAACTCCCTAAGTGAAAATAATAGAGAGTGAAGAGGAAAAAAAACGGATAAAATTGTCCAGGGCATTATTCGCCGCACAACCATTACTTTTGATATAAACAAAATAACAAAATATGAGCGTCCGGCCGTTGAGTGCCCCTGGCCACTTTTATATTTCATGAGCTAAGTTAACTGGGAGATATTATACCGCGACCATTTGCTTTTATCATTTTAGATTTAGTTGGTATATTATCTGTGAAAATTTTAAATACGAAAATGTCATCCTTGGCGATTAGTTCCATAATTAATTAACTTAAGTTATTTAAAACAGACAGCAATTTGTAGGTAATATAACATATTTGTATTTAATTATATGAGAAGATATACACGGAGGTACATTTTATAATCATATTAGCAATGAACATCTCACTACCTATTAACAATAAGAAACTCACTTCAAAGTTAAATGCTGCACTAGGTACCTCTAACTACGAATCTGTATGTATTTCCAAAATATTTTGATGGAATATCTATATCTTCAGTTTAAAAAAATAATTGCATACAAAATATTACTTTAAATAATTTTTGAAGTAAGTATTAAGGTTGAGGAGGTGTCTAATTAATATCTAAGAATTACCGATTTACAATCTAAAACATTATAATCGGTATTTTTTATTACTGATTACTAAAAAGTTGATACCTACTAGGTATTAAATCCGAATTATTTTAACGTTTTAAACATTCTAAATACATAAAAACATTTGTGAAAGCGGAAACATCTCACAAATAACATGTGATAACAAGGATAATACTACAAAAAAAACGTATTCGCGAAAGCGGTGACAATAACCCTTTAGAGGTCGAGGCGAGTAAACAGTAACAAGGCGTTAAGCTATGTCAATGCGGAGGGAAGCCCACTAGAGCAGCGAGCGACGCAGCTCCGCGGACGAGACGCAACTCGAATCGCGCCTTTCGTGCACGCTTCGCTCACCGCTCACAACTGCGCGTCAATCACTGTCCAAATGTAATAACTTAATTTTGACATCTTCAGCCTCTGAATTCCACCGCAAAAATCACTTCATAACATCACATGAAACGCGAACGCCGCGAGCGCTTACCCACTTATTACCGCTTCAATATGCGTTCCTTTTGCCCACGTAATTATACTCACTCCAATCGACATTACGGCTTCATCGCGCAATGTATCATCTCTACAGTTTATGGCTGTGTGGGTGTGTAACGTAAAACCGCGTGAAAATCGCAATAGCTTTTCAGAGGGAGATATTAAAATGCATGGAAATAAATTCGGCGTCGCATTCGGTCGTACAGCTTTGGGGGTGCAGTAAAAATAAACAGCGACGCCATTAGAACTCACTTCCATATTCAAATTTATGAACGCGTCCGCAACGCCCGGCCGCCACTCATGCCACCAGCTCACCTACCGTTTATACGCCTGATGTAAGGACGCTTATATTGTTATTGTATTCAAAGGACAATTTAGGTTTATATTTTATAACCATCAGGTAATATATAAACTAAATTGACCAATGATTTGTACTGCCAAATAATATATCTGCGATTTCTAATTATCTATTTCGCTTCTTGAAATTTAAACCGAAATGAGATGTAAAAAATTTCTATAAACCAATTTGGATTTAAATCACTAAGCTCCATACATTTGAATTAAGCTGGTTTGTACATCCATACTTTATAATCATTCAGATTAAGAAAATATAAAGATTTTCGAATTATTTTAAAGCAAATAATGTCTATCATATTTATATCTCGGGACGAATAACATCATAAATAGAGTAAGAATTAATCACATGGCGTTGTACGCTAACGCCGAACTGTACAGGGCACATGCTTTAGCTTAAATAAACATACGTTTTCAAAAATTTGTGTATTTAAATTGAATGCGACTTGTGTTACTGGAGCTATTTCTGTTTAACAGCCGCACTGATGGATCTGAAATAACACCTTTACCGTTCACAGAACTCGCATTAATTCATAGGGGATTAGGTGTCATCATAAACAGGAATTATTTAGTCAACTGAGGTTAAAAACAACAACAGCTCTTACTAATTACAACTGTAAGTCAAATTAACAGCTTGCATTGAGCAAGACTTGAATAATTAAACGAAGAAAGTCTAAAATTCTGTATTGAATGTTGATTTTGGTGTTCTACATTAATAATTTGTAACAATATTATTTGATTTGGTTATCTATAAAATTTTGATTTCCCAATACAATCTTACACAACTATAACTGAATTGCAATACAATATAAATTACATCCTTGGAAACTATTACAAATAAATGTAAACGTTGCCAGCTATTAAAATATTTCTAGAACACTATATATTTCAATTTCATGCACCACCACATACTACGTTTCACATAAACGTATAGGCACATACATTTGTAGCGGGCAATAAATGCACTAAAAAGTACACTAACTACAGGTATATTCACATCGCCACATTAAAGTCCCGAGCCGAAGCGATGAATATTCAATACAAACAGACAGATATAAAAAGTCAGTTGATGTTGATCGTTAATTAAAACTTTATTTAATTGATTTTATCAGATAGCATACACAATGTCGTCTTACTAACTCAACAGAATTTATCAATAAAAAGAAGCAGGCCCTTGTAATCAAGTAAATAAAATTTAGAGTTCGTTTAAAAATAAACGATTCTGAAGTAAATATTTTATTTATATTTGGACGCTTCTTTTTTAAAGCAAGTTAAAACCATTTAAATACATCTTACAAAATGCACATGTGGAGATTGCTCTCAGTACCCACCCAGTAAGGAAAGATTTTTGTTCACATTTTAGTTAAGAACATAAGATCCCTAATGTTGATATTTTTAGAAGTTTTTTTTTAAATTTAAAATTAACAAAAATCAAAACTAACGCATCTCAATAATTCGGCCATTAAATTAGTACCTACTTATATCTAGTTCCAAAATCGCTAAATAATTTATAATCCCCCATTACATAAAAAGCGAATTTACAGTTTTAAACTCTGTAAAATGCTAACATGTTCAATATTGACAACAAATTATGAATGTCATTTGTGAAGTAATGTTATAAGTTTAAATGGAAGGTAAAAGTTTTTAATAGGTCCAATTATAAAGCGGTAGCGAGTCGCACGTCGCTCTCGATCCTCGACCCAATGACTGGCAGATTCGGCTAAATTGCTTCTATCACATTAATATTGGATTCGGCCCGCCCCGGGACTACCGTACGTATATCTATTTAATTTAAAGAACACAAAGCGATTGACATGGCTCCCGGCATCCGCTTTTTGATAAGTCGCAGTTTCAAAAATTAAAATCCATGTCGATTTAGCCGGTATCTAGTTAGTTGTCATTGTAGTATTCGATACAGCTGTCGTTGGCCGACTGATGACTTAGTGAAATGTTCGCTTTTCATTTCTACTATTTTAATTGGATAGATTTTGATGTAGGTACGTAATAAAAAGTAAAAGAACTAATTATGAATCATAGGCAATTTATTTGCATCGAAGTTTTTGAGTTTTGACCATTTAAATTGTAAATGCTACTTATTATTACTCAAAATATTTGTATTGGAGAAAAGATTTCAAATTTGTAATGTAAATTAATATATTAGCTGTCTAACAAATAATTTATATATAAATTATTATTTGATATTATTATTCAATAACTACTAAAATAAAATTTAAATTGTATCAATTTTTCAGCACACTGTCTTAATTAATAATCCTATGAATAAAATACACGTCTAAAATAATATGTCTAAAAAATTATCATTTTTTATTCACATAATTTAAAAACATCTAATAAATCAACAAATCCCTCATAAAATAACGCTAACAAAAACATGATAAACTTATTACACGCTAGTACTGGATCACATACTACATTGCACCTATGTTGCCAATGAAAACAAATGTACTAATTCACAAACAAAGGATTATAACTTACAAAGTGTAGCTTCAATTAGCGAATGTGGGAGGCTTCGCGGGGCGAACGTCGGTCGCCATCTAGCGGGCGTCAACACCGCCCACCGGCGTCTGGAGCCCGCGGCCGCGGCCACATGTCACTTATGAATATGAGGCGTTATGATTATGAAATATGCCCCGCCCTAAATATTGAATATGGAGGAGGGAGAGCTCGGAACGCGTGCGAATGGGCGAAGTTTGATTTATGAGCCGGGCGCGGCCCCGCCTCCCTGTCATAACCGTATACCTGGTGCGCGCGCGCGCGGCCGCCCGCCGCCCGCCGCCTCGCGCTCAGTCCCGCGTCAGATGGCGAGAGGTGCGCTCCTCTGACAGCGTCCGCACCGCACTCCGAGTCCGCACGTCGAGCGAGCCCGTCCGCGGCTCCGCGCGAGTGAACCCGACTGTGTGTCCGAGGGCGAGCGCTCCGCTCCCGCCTGCCATGCGCTGGCTGTGAGCCGCCAGCCCCAGCGCCACTCAACATGCCGCGCGTGAAGCCCGCCTGCGTCCGCCGCGTCTCCATCGGTACTTACTTCTTCACTATCGTCACCCAAACATCACCCAACTAAAGGACTGTGAAGTCTCCTTGAGGAGCATAAATCGTGTTACCGCTTTTCGGTTCTGAAAGTTGCGTTTGTCATTTATAAATTAAAATGATTCAGTTAGCGACGATAAAATTTGGCATTCATCAAAAAGTGTGCAAAAAAATTCGGCCTCTGCGTGGTGAGTAAACAGTGTAGTGAATTGTTGAACCCGGTTATTTCTGATATTTAGCGTTAGGCGGCTACTGATGTATGTACGAGCTTTTATCAATTTATTATGCGATTTAGTTGACTATTTAAACTTAATTATAAGCCTTTTTAAACATTTATTAAATTTTCAAAGGTTAGATTACTGCTTAAATCTGCCATTTTACCAACATTTTTAGCTCTATTTTTTCATGCCGAGAAGCATTTATTATCCATGACATAATATACAAACAATACCATTTATTAGTCAAAATGCCATCCCCTACTACCCTTCAATTTTCATATTTATTTAATTGAATTAATAATATGAGCAGCTTTTTGTTAACATTTAAATTCAAATTAAAATGATGCACTTTCTCTCCAAATGAAATTAAAACAAATACGCTCTTCATAAAAAACAGTAGGTACCCACTGTAGCTATTCAAAAATGTTCATAAAAGCCTTTTGTGTGTTACTCATAAAAGTAACTAAATGCACACTTATGAATAAATTGCTTTCCTTTGTGATTTCACCACACTCTTGTTAAGACTGTGTTATGTGAAATAGCATTTGTAAAGCCTTAAAATATTCGAAATGGTCGTAGAATTAAATCAAGATCATATTTTATAAAATCTTAGTTGTATCTTGCTTTACATTATTAATATCAAACATAAACTACAATAATACTTAAAAGAAGCAATATTTACTCAAGATTTTGTAATAATGGAATTAAACGAGTCTTCTTAGACAAATACTTATCAAAAATAAAACGTGAGTAGTTCCGCGGAAAGCTTACTTTCGAGTGTCATAATCCCGAAAAAGTATCACGTTTTGATAAAAGCCTTAAGTAGCTGTATATTATTCGAATGACAGGCTGTCAAAATTTTATATATCAGCCGCTACACTTCTTTATTGCTGTTCTATAAAATTTTTAGTGGACTTTTTATCTTTCAATGATTGAAACAAGCTGCATAACTATATTCTAGAAGAAATATTTGATAACGAATTCGATGGCTCCAATATAAATACAAAAAACTTAGCCAGCAGATTCTAATCCGTTTTACTAAAATGAAATATTGATACTTATGTATATTGCGTCCATTTACCTTGAATGATGAATAATAATTAAACTTAATGTATAAATTATAGACTTTCTGTAAGTGGATTAATTACCATCGTGTTTCAAATTATATAGTTTAAATATTCGAACGGCTATGATATTTATGGAGTATATAATGAACACATTATGAACCAAATCGATGAGAGATCGCTAGTGAAATAAACAGGAAATCCCAATTTTAGCTCAGTTAAACATCAACTGAAAAAGTGGCTTTGATAGAAACCGATTTGGAGCTTCTGTATGATAGAAATGTATGAATATATGTGTAATATTTTTTGTCAATAGCTAAACTGAATATTGACGAGCCGCATTCTGTTGTATTTTTAATGCAAAACGTTTTTTGCACTTCCAAGTAAGGAAGGCGTACGTCGACTGTCGCAATCTTGCGCTTTGAGTCGCCGCGCGCTGCCCGCAAAGCTTACACCCAAATTGCGATAAACAGACACCACTAATCCTCCTTCTTACAAACTAACTATTAACCGCACCGGTATCTCGATACAAATGAGACATTTAAGCCCTTACCGCAAGATTATCCCGGATTATTATGATGTTTTGTGTCGGTGCTCACTTTTCGCTCGCTTTTAAATGTAAACATTTACAAACGCTGTCGATAAATAAGGGACTGCGTAAAATCCATGCCTATAGATAACTTTACTTTCTAATATAATAATTATGTTGCGGACATCAAATGGACATTAAAAACTCTATGGTGAAAGTTGAAAAATCGATACGATAAGCAAATTTATGCGTTTACGCATTAAATATTTTAATAACCTGATATGAAGTACTCTTCGTATCTTTTTCAATTTTCTATATTCAAATACGATAACGGAAAAGCAATCATAAAAAAGGTAGGTACATTAAAACCACTCTTGATAGTGTCACCTTCATAATTATTATCTATCATATAGATAATATCATTGTAGTCGTGAGTTTATTAAGTATAAAAACACTAACTACACCAAAATGTTTTAAGTATCAGAAAGCATGCGCTTTAAATGAATAAAGGTCCGATAGGTACTAATCACTATAGGTATATGTTAACAAATGGTATTATAAATAATAAATTTCGAATAAAAATTTTGTAATTTTCAATTAGAATACAAACTTACATATAATATATTATCTATATTTGAATTATAACAATGGATGATTAGTGATGCTCCCAAACAAAGGTCGAATAGATCACCGTCACATTGAATTTAATATATCTACATAGTTATAGTTTATATGAATTAACAATGACCGCACTATTCTTCAAAATAAGAAACCAAATAATAGAGTATCACTTATTATCATTCGTGTCAAGTCATTGGTTCAAACGCTTGGGTAATTTAAAAAATATCAATTAAACATTATAATTTGAATCTCTTTTTATTCATTGTTTGTGTATTCTATTGTAAAGCTAATTTGACCCCAATATATACTGTCTATTGTTAAGGGACTAATTTAAATGATAACCAACATGAATTCGTTTTCCTGACTTTAATCAGAAATAGAAAATGTTTAATATTAATAAATTATAAATTTTGAACGTTTAAGTAGGTACCTAAAGAAAACTTTTTACCTCCCATATTTAAGCCAAAACAATACATTATCATATTAAAAACTTTTGTTGTTCGTTTATTCTTTTTTAAAAGCGTTTTTAAAGGCGCTATATTAAAGCTGAATAAAATACCTATCCCATCTTTTTCATAAACAAAAAACAATTTATAACTTTCTGTTGTGTGCGTACACAATTTGAATACTAGAAAAAACGTTATTTGTCACCTTTTTTCGATACAGATAATAACATCAGATTGAACCACAATTTAACCATCTTGATGATATATAGTCACAAGGATAATTTTTATTTCTATCCTTATTTCTTTCTAGATTTTAAGTAGGGTTATCTACTCACAAAAGCATTAAATTGTAGTCCCACAAGTTTCTACGATTTTTCTTTCTTCTTCTTCTTTGTCTGTTAAAACATACAACAAATTAAATAATGATTAATGTCTTATCCTTTGTATTAGAAATTGTAAATACAGAAAAAGATCTACTGTGTGTCTCAAATCCATATTATACTTATTATAACTAATTTATATGCAGTATCTTTTTGTTAAAAATAGCTTATGTACCTACCTACGCCATTTTATAATTGATTGACAATTATTTTCTAATAAAATATATGTATGAATATCCATCAGCACACATAGGTATTATAATTTATCATGGCACCATCTTAGTATCACGTATGTTCGGCATACTGATAATCAATATAGTGAGACATAAGAATAATTTAACTCTACATTATCTTTATACTTGTTATGAAAACCATTATCAAACGTGCCTATACAAAACTTAAACATTCTCTTTACGTTCACTTCCTTAACGACTTGTTTCAACGCAATATTAGCCAGTCAAAGATAATCATAAATTCAAACATTATAGAATAAATCCATACATCCATAATATTACCACATATGATACACTAAAATAGGCTTTGCTTTTTGAAATAATGACATTTACAACGGGATGAAGTAAGATTTAAATAAATCACGTACGTCTTAATTTACGCAGTATTAATTTCGAGAGGGATAACAAATAAGTAGAAAATTCATGTCTCTTATATACTAAATTATATTTTTATGTATGACTAGCTTCCGCCCGCGGCTTTGCCCGAGTGGAATTATAATATTTACAGGAAAGCATTTAATCGGAATAAAAAGTATCCTATCACCCAAGCTAGCTCATACCCTGTCTGTATACCAAATTTCATCAAAATCCGTTCTGTAGTTTCAGAGTGATTGACGGACAAACATCCAAACATACAAACTTTCACATTTATAATATTAGTGCGATAATAAAGACTCATACTTATCCTAACAAATATTCTAAATGTGGAAATGTTTTGTTCCTTTGCTTGTCCTTTTTGTACGTCGCAACGAAGTGTTTTTTTTCCCTGGAGACAGAAGACTACAGAGTGATACTTTAAACCGCGGTGAAACATCTCATTCCCATTAAAATTTTCTTTGACTACGCGGTCGAATTAAATGGGGAAAACTATAAAGGCGACAATTGGTACTATTCTTTGTTTTCAACAAAATAACATATTTTTATTATCACTACCCAACTCAAGTTTTGCATACTGAATTAATAACAATAAATTAAGTATAAATTTAAAAAAAGGCTGTAAGAAGTTTTGCTTTTTTGCATTTTAATTCGTATTGTTAATTTCGACAATAGATAGGTATTATTTACTAATGTTAGATAATCTCAATCAAATACTGACTATTTAAGTTACTCTAGATATTTACTCATTATCTAATTGCTGAATTGTCACAGGTACATAATTAAATAATCATATTTGATCAAAATTAGTGCAGTGGTGGCTCAGTGGTGAGAACCTCGGACTTCAAAAATCGATAAGTCGGGGTTCGAGACCGGGCGAGCGTGCAGGAAATAAATTGATTTTCAATTTATCTGCACATGTAGATAATATCACCACTGCTCACGGTGAAGGGAAACATCGTGAGGCAACCGGCATGTCCGAGAATCAAAGACATGTGACATCTGCCAACCCGCACTTGGCCAGCGTGGTGGATTATGGCCTGATCCCTCATAGGAGGCCTGTGTCCCAGCAGTGGGAACATATATGGGCTGATGATGATGATCAAAATACCCGTTGATATCAAAAAAAGCATTTTGCGAGCGATATTTGTTGCGTAAAGAGAGGACTGATTATTAATTTAAAAGAAATGTGTATTCCTAAAATACATTACAACTTTGTTACAGTTAAATTTAAACAAGGATAGTTTGTAAGAATAAAGACCAAGGCGCAGTCGTCTCTTAAGCGTATCATAAGAATACATATATATATTATATTATATTATAGTATGTATTTGTAACCGGCAATCTTTATTGTCCGGTATTCTGTACAATACTTAGATAATAGCTACTATATCTTAGAAAAGATTCCTACTTAAATTTTATGCAAGAACATGTAAAAAATTGCCGATAAAATTCAATATTTTGCGTGTGCTGCGAAAATCATTAACGATACATACACGTCCTACATAATAATAGAATTTTTATTTAGGTATCTATTATAGTTAAGCCATAATTACAAATTGTGCTAAACATTTTAAGTTCAAATATCGATGGAATCATAAAAATAAGGTTTGATTATACGGCAAATAATGACTAGCCGGACCGGACTTTTCGTTTAGAAGTTAAGACATGCATACATATTATCTAAACAAGAAACATAATGATTTGTGTTTACTTTTTCTATCAAACCGATCCAAATCAATTATATTACGAAAATAGTATAGTTATAGGTCATAGTATAGTTTTATCCTGAAATAAATCACTGGGAACGGGACCTACTTATGAAATAATCTTAAAGTATAATTTAATCTCAACAAATAAGTAATAGATAACTATGAAGGATAGGACTTCAGATGCAGCAGCTAGTCTTATAAAAAAATGAAAAGTATCAAACGTCAGGATATACCTAGTTGAGCAAGAGACAAACATTAAGTGTCGTTTTAATTAAACCACTCATTTTATCATAACTTTATTACATGTAAAACTAAGGTTGTTATCGTACTGAGTATTCTAATTACTGTCATTATTTTGTACATATACCTACCTACTACTACGAAGTGCGTCATCGTCGTGTATTTCGTTATAATATGCAAAAACATAAAATTAGTTAGATATACATGGATATAATGCATATTCGGATAAAAAAAACAGCACCAGAATACTTTACATCATCGCCTTGCCTTCGAGTTATTTACATAATACTGTGTGCCCAGATACTTTTTGCATATTAAGCCCTAGTTTGGACTCTAAATGGTTATTCTAAATTAGTAAAGTTATGTCGAGCGTAAATAGTATGGTCTCATTAATAAGACCGGTAAAATAAACATCTCATACTCGGGAACAAATCACAACAATAGATATTCCTTTACGACTGTCCTAACAATAAAAATATTCAACATAATTTAACAGTGATTTTTTATAGTTTATTCTTTTAAAAACTAAGTTCTTCAAGGATCGTTAGTTGTCTTGTACCTATTCTTATACCTAACTAGATCACACGTGATATTTATTTTCATATGTTTCTCTTCGTTTAAACCTTGCTTGGACTACGATAAATATTTCATTACCAAATCAGCTAAATCAGCCGTTTTCGACTTTAAGCGAGACAAACAAAAATCAATTATTTTTATGTTTAATTGATGTATTGATTGACAAATTATAACACGTAGTAATAAGCATAATATACTATTTAGGGTTGTAAATTTAAAAGCATTGTATTAGAATACAAAAAGAAATAGCTTACGGTCTTTTTTTTTTAATTCAAACGACCCTAACATAGTTATGTTCGACATAATAATAATTCTACTTAAGTGGCGTAAAAAAATAAATTAATTACTTTTTAAACATTTTTACACATACAGTTATTCAAAATTTACTATATGATCTAGAAAATTCTTACACTTGTACATAGGTACTCAAATTAATTTACGGATTTAATATATTAATTATGCTTAATGTATTTAATATATTGCTACATAAATGGAACTGCATCAACATTTATTAAGATAAAGAGAGCTAACTACATTAATTAAGTACATTTCTTGTTTCATTATTCATCAATAGAAATTTGAGTTACAGCTCCATAATATCATCTAAAATATAACGTATTCTGTCGGAATCGATAGCATCGATAATGATTTAATTTTTTTGTTTTAGGTGAAAGTTCGGGGTCGTGTTCTGAAGAAGAAATCCACAATGTTTTACCGGAAGATGGCAGAGACCGTCCAGAGACGCATATGTGCCCGCGATGTCAAGAACAGTTTGATAACTTTGACGATTTCTTATACCATAAGAGACTTTGCGATGAAAAAGCAATTCAAATGGGTGAAGAAAGAATGCACTCGGATCCTGAAGATATGGTTGTGTCAGGGGATGAAGAAATGGATAGTCCTAACAAAAGACTAGAACAAGTAAGAAGGCATCGGCAAGATGCAGAAAATAATAATAGCCTGGAAGACGGAGAGGCTGAAGTACCTGAAGCTGATGTTCCACCAGTTGGTTTACCCTTCTCGGTGGCTGGCCATGTAACGCTAGAAGCATTACAAAATACTAAAGTGGCAGTTGCACAGTTTGCAGCCACAGCTATGGCTAATAATGCAAACAATGAGGCCGCTTTACACGAGCTCGCAGTATTGCAAAGTACGTTATTTACACTGCAACATCAACAAGTTTTTCAACTTCAGTTAATAAGACAATTACAAAATCAGTTATCATTAACTAGAAGAAAAGATGATCAGCAGCCAAGTCCACCACCCTGTGAACAAGAACCAACCGCTCCGTCGACGCCAGTTCGCTCACCGTCGCCGCCTCGTCCGCCACGGGAGCCATCTCCTGTTGAACCAGCTCCTCCTACTAGCCAAAGCTTGCCATCAACCCATTCGCATATTACGCCTAAAATGGAACCGATATCCATTCCCAAACCTCCAACCTCATCTCCACCTATGATGTCTCATCCACCCTATAGCTCCATATCTTCATCATTAGCATCTTCAATAATCACAAACAACGATCCTCCACCGTCCCTAAATGAACCAAATACACTTGAGATGCTACAGAAGCGAGCACAAGAGGTACTTGATAATGCGTCTCAAGGACTTCTAGCGAATAATTTAGCTGATGAACTGGCTTTCCGAAAGTCAGGAAAAATGTCACCGTATGATGGAAAAAGCGGAGGGAGGAATGAACCTTTCTTTAAACACAGGTGCAGATACTGTGGAAAAGTGTTTGGAAGTGATTCTGCGCTTCAAATTCATATTCGATCACATACTGGAGAAAGACCATTCAAATGTAATGTTTGCGGATCAAGATTTACGACAAAAGGAAATCTTAAAGTACATTTCCAAAGACACACTGCCAAATTCCCTCATGTCAAAATGAACCCGAACCCAGTGCCAGAACATTTAGACAAATACCATCCTCCGCTATTAGCGCAGTTGTCTCCGGGGCCTATACCTGGAATGCCACCACATCCACTCCAGTTTCCTCCAGGTGCGCCGGCACCTTTTCCGCCAAGCTTGCCATTATATAGACCAACACATCATGACCTTCTTCCACCGCGTCCACTTGGCGATAAACCATTACCACCACATCCACTTTTTGCAATGCGGGAAGAACAAGATGCCCCTGCTGATCTAAGCAAACCATCTGCACCAAGTCCTTCACGATCGACATCGGAAATGTTTAAGTCAGAACCGCAAGACGAAGAAAGCCAACGAGATTCCAGTTTTGAGGAAACAGACCGAATATCACCTAAACGGGAGCCCGAAGAAAATGAGCCTGTTCAAGATACAGAGCAAGAGCGATATCCTTCTACTTCACCCTATGACGATTGCAGCATGGATTCAAAATATAGCAATGAAGACCAAATTGGCAGAGAAAGTCCACACGTGAAGCCGGACCCCGATCAGCCGGAAAATCTATCAAGTAAGAACCAATCGATATCTGGACCAATTTCAATAGCTACGGGACTTCGTACTTTTCCGTCTTATCCACTGTTTCCTCACTCTCCTCCTAGTAGCATTTCCTCGGGTAGCTTAACTCCATTCCCAAATATTCCTAACAATATACTTGATCCAGATCTTACTCGAGACCCTATAATGTATAATTCTCTTCTACCACGTCCTGGTAGCAACGATAATTCATGGGAAAGTTTGATAGAAATTAGGAAAACTTCAGAAACATCTAAATTGCAACAATTAGTAGATAATATTGATAATAAAGTATCAGATCCAAATGAATGCATAGTATGCCATCGTGTTCTTTCTTGTAAAAGTGCTCTACAGATGCACTATCGAACTCATACTGGTGAACGACCCTTTCGATGCAAGTTATGCGGTCGGGCTTTTACTACAAAAGGGAATTTGAAAACACATATGGGCGTACACCGAATTAAACCTCCCTCTCAAATGTTACACCAATGTCCCGTTTGTCACAGAAAGTTTACCGACCCTAGCATTTTACATCAACATATTCGAATGCATACAGTCGACCGTTGCAATATTTCTTTTGATCAAGGCACCCGAGACACTTGTGATAGTCAATCATTCAGTAATAATGACTCCGATATCACAGACTATTCTCCATTTTGCAACATTCCCACTCCTACCTTTCCTACTCCCTCCACTCCTGGCGACCGAAGGGCGGACTCCCGCGGAACCGACGATGAGAGCGGCCGTGAAGAGCGCGAGCTTAATACTCGGGAGTTCGACGATGAATCTGAAATAAAGGATCGTCGAACTTCGCCGCTCTCCGTCTGCGCCACGGCGTCCGAATGCGAAATAAAAACCATCACCACAACGGCTTCCCTCCCATCGGCGACAGGTTCGGAGAGCGGGCGGAGTGCACGTGCCTCACCACCATCGCCTTCACCGTCGCCATCAGCCTTGTCGACGCCGCCGCGCCTGCCACACCACTCACCGCTGCCCTCGCCGCCCACACCCCTGGCTGCGCTTGGTGCTCTCGGTGGATCGCCCTTCAGCCCGCTCGGACTTGCTTTTCCTCCCGCAGGTATGCGAAAGCGGGATCTTACATTATCGTCCGCCCCGGTCGTCCACATTTCCATTCCCTACATATTGTCCTAATATTTTTTACTCTAATATAACCTAACCGGGTGCTCAAGGACAATATGGCTATAATGTTATAAGTGAACAATGTTTTCAATAAGATGTACGTGTTGTGAAATAGAAAATAACAATTAAAAGTAAAATTTCTTGTCCAGTGCGCGGTAATACGACGTGTACCATCTGCTACAAAACATTTGCCTGCAACTCCGCTTTGGAAATCCACTACCGAAGTCACACCAAAGAACGTCCGTTCAAGTGCACGGTCTGCGATAGAGGCTTTTCGACAAAGGTAAGTTTATATTTGGTTCCATTAACATATTTTTATATTTACTAGACAGTAAATTAAATTTATAAAAGTGGATTCAGAAAATTATATTCAAAACGAAATTCCTTATTTCTAATCGTATAAACTCCTATCGAGTATCTTTGGCTCGAAGCCAGTTCATACTTTATTGTTACACAAATAGCGACACATATCTACGCGTTTACGACGTTTCCTCTAATTTTCACAACATATCTAATGCCTTATTGTCGAAAACAAACGTTTTCAATGTGTAAATACTGTATATAAATGTTTCCATAATAATTGCATACATAAAGGTTATATTTACTGCAACTTATAAGATAAAGTCGTCCGTTCGCACGGTTTACCAAAAACCAACTCAATGTTGGTGTACGAAACTGCATACTCCGGTTTCATTTCATCCAAGTTTCAGTGCATTAATTTTGCAGGCTGTAATTACAAGTCTCTAGTCGACGCCTCTAGCTCGCATAAGTTTCGGTCGTTATTCGTTGTCTTCCTCTCTCGAGCCAGACTTGCTGAGTAATTGACGACCAACTTTACAAACTTGTAGGCTCGTTTATTCTGATTTAATCAAATCGTATTGTATTAACTTCCTTTTTGATTCAATTATTTACTTATTGTATATTAGACCTTATTTGTTTCGCAATTGAATGCATTTCTTAATTGTGCTTTGGTCGATAAGCGTGTCTACATTTTAATTTATGGACTAACAGCTCATAATTATAACTTAATTAAATATAGCAGTTGTGCAAGAATTATTTATTAAGACACCCAGAGCACAACTACAATATTATATTATAATATGTGCTTCTACTTCTAATGTTTTACAATAATTTTGCGTTTTGATATTTCTGGCATTTTTGGATGTTATGATAGAACGTTGAAATATCTTCATAAAAAGAAAGTAGAAAAAATTAGGAATGCATAAACATTTGTATAATGTTTTCCTTATTTATGGGACTCATATTGGCCCTTATATCCTCATCACCTTAAATGGTGGTTGAATCCTTTAAACGGCTTTCATTACAGTCTATTTATGTCTTAGGTAAGAAACCACTCAGCGGCATAACTTGACTTTCGCCGATTTACCGGCGAGCCGTGTTCACTTGACGCGCTCAGATATGCAACACTCGCTTTACATTAAAGCGCTATTCTAGATATTACATCACCTTTCTATTGTTATTTTCTCGATTCCCCGTAGGTATTGAATGTTACATTTGCTGCTTCAAGCCTCCGATTTATTTGTGTTATTTTGTACGTGTCTCAAAATAGATTAAATATGTAGATAGCGAAAGGCTTTTATAAGAAATGCTTTTTGCAGTATCGTTATTTCGGCCCAGATAAATCAATCGTTCGATTGAATCGTTATATATGGTCACAATACAAAAAAAGTTAGGTATATTGTTTCGAATATTTTGATCTCCCCCAGCGATGATAATAAAGCAATATCAGATTAAAATAATTAATGCAATACTTAAGACGGTTCAAAGAATATTTCTGCTTTTATGGCAAATCAAGTTTTATAATCAGTTTGGCCAATATTTCAAGCGTGAAGCTGCGCTTGCGTCGCGGACCATCGTCGCCACAAAAATGATAAGTCATAAAAACAACGTCACGGAAAACGATCGGAATATTAATTCATGTCGTAAAATATTTATTGCTTATAAATCCTTGAGCCTTTACCTACGCCTCTTCTCATAAAAGAATATTTATGCTTCAGAAAATAACATTTTTTCGTTGTTTCCCTAAGTGTCTATGCGGGTGCCTTATCAATAAAATGAGTCTAAAAGTATATTTTATGATGGCGCCGCATATTCACTAAGATGCAAGAGCCGTTACCTATTGTTGGAAATATATTTATCTAGAATAATTTCACTTTGATATATACTGCAAGTTACATTTCTTACATTGTCGAGATATAACTTTCGCCAAATTTCCCTAATTATATTAATTATAAAAACTTAAAGTATGCATAAACAATTTTAAATGTAGGTAGGTACTGGCCACCCCGGTTTCACGCAGAATGGTAACGACGACTTCTCGTTCTCAGTAAACTGACATATATAAACCGCTTACAAATATCTTATCAGAATTGCGTAAATTTATAACAGCTCAATGATGTCCTACGTTAAAATAATGCTATTTCGAAGATATGAAGTTACCAGTTGGTACTATTTTAATTTAGCTACATTAAAATTTTTATAAAGCTGATATAATATCACTTTTTTAAATCATGACCCACTTTTTGTTCCAACGATTGCAAACATGTCAATATTTATGAAGATATAATTACTTTTTTATTATACTGTGCAACGTCGCATGTACAGTAAACATAACAAATAATTATTCAGTGCAAATTTGTCCGAATGATAAGATTGTACCTGTTATATTTTAATGCATACAACTGCAGTAAAATATTAAATGTATCGACTGTACCGTAGCGTAGCAGAATGTGAATGTCAAATCGGTTGTAGAGAATATCGGGAAACAAGCAGCGAGGCCTTATCGAATAGTGTCTGCTTACAAGCACATTTAAAATTACAATAAGTGTAGCCGACACCCGTACCGATGAAAGTTCACGCGCTAAACTATGTATTATCGATTATTCTGATCACCGTCGCCAGTTTATTGACTCCAAATACTCTTTCAATGTTTAAGATAGCACTGCAATTTCACATAAACACCCTTAAATGAAAGTCATCCGCGATACTCTAAAAGGAAAATACTCATATTACAAACAATATTCCTACATAATTAATAGTTTTACATTATTGAATTAAATTGGATAGGAAATTTCGTTGCCTATTATAAATTGTAATAAAAAATAAGTACCTTCCTACTTAATATTTACGTTATAGTGCTACTCGTGAAATCAGTTAATATTACGTAATATATCACATAAAATAAACATAATATTTTAAGAATCTTTATAAGTATTAAATTATGAATCAGCACTCAAGTCAAAATAGATAATTATTATTAAAAAACATAGATAAGCCCACATAATGACATTTTTATTGGTTTTTTATGGGCCATGATATTATACATACCCTAAAATTTGTAATAATTAACATTACATTTTTATTATATTTATAACCAGTCATTTCAAGATATTCCTAGATATTACAAACCTTTTAATTAAAATACGGTCTCTACCGCCGCGTAACCCGTACAATGTACATATGTTACGTAGGCGCCATCTGTTATTGAATGGCAGAACTATTTCTCTAGATGGAAAGCTATTTAAATGCAATTCGTTATTAATAATATTAAGATTTCGTTCCCCAAAAATAACATTATGATTAAATTATTTAAGCTTTATTATAATGTGGCTTTCATTTTCGTAAGGATTTTACTAAATCATTATTTAATTTATCATTAATTTCAAATGAATTAAGAAATTTATTTCCATTACAAACAGAATAAATAATTAATTATAATAAAAGATAAATCATAGTGCAGGGTTTTTGAAGGTTTCGAGAATTTGGCATTGATAAATATTATAAAAAAAACTCTAAAATTTTAAAGCATTTTAATGTAAATATTATATCTTTTCAATAATAATGAGTTTAGAAATATAAATCAAGCCATCGACAATGCATAAGAATTACCTAATTAATAACTACAAAGTTACAAAGTATCATGTGACCTCATTTTTAAATACTGATAGGTACCTACAAAATTACTTAAACTGTATATTTTAGATATGTTTTTAACATTTTTCGAACATAAGCATATGGAAAATATTTTTAATTGACGTAGATGTCTACTGAAAAGTTAAAAATAATGTTATTGTTAAATGTGCTAAAGTAAAATAATGAACATTAACAATAAAAATTATGTTACATTTGATATTTATGTACATATAGTAGGTAGTAAAATTTAGTAGGTAGCCTAATGTATACAGTTTGTATAACTATATACATTAGGCTATATTCATGAGTTGTATGTTATGTATCTTTAAGCCGAGATTTTTAACGAAATCTCTATAGTTATTGAGTTTTGATAACTCTCTCTCGGTATTCTTAAACGTGTTCTCCTCGCTGGTTTCATCTTAGATAACAATTTATACCTTCTCTTATCCAATGTATTGCTTGATCTGTTCCCCTAATTAGAAAATCTATGTGAGCTGAGCGTGTGTGTAAATTTTGCGTGTATTTGTGGTTCCAGAGCAGTGGCGGTTGCCAATGCGCCAGGCGCACGCGCGCTCCTCGCCCGCCACACGCCACTGCTTTGGACCTCTGGAACGCCTTCGTCTACCCGGTATGAGAGAGTGACGCCTGAGCGTGGCCTCTATAAAATAACATTATTTTGCTTCTACACTTAACCGCCCCAAATTGCATTTATATTAAGCGAAGCGTAACGAAACCTCAACACTAATCGGTGTTCCTTTCGATAGGGTAACATGAAGCAACACATGCTCACGCATAAGATTCGGGACATGCCACCGGGCTTCGACAAAAATGGAAGTGGTCCTACGGGAGCGGCGAGCGAGGACGGCCGCGAGCCGAGCCCCGAGAGGCGATCCTCGCCTGACAAGATGGACTTGAAGCGGTCTCCGCCCGCACACCCGCCGCCGCCGATGAATCACCCGCCCCCGATTGACATGCCGCCTTTACCAAAGAGACTAACAGGTAATTGTTATGATACAACTCGACGAAACAAACGTTACATGAATTTAAATGCACTTCGTGTAAAGTTTTGGGAACCAACTTTTATAGTACTGAACCGATTTTAATGAAACTCGTTTAATAAACTTTCAATGCCATTTCAATCAAATAATACATTGCAATTTGATAGTCTGATGATGTATTTGTTTTAACGTCCAAAGAATGATACTTAATTACCGCTTAGTATTACGTGGCAGGTACGTCCTTATAGGTAGATAGTGATAAACAATTTTTGAAATCGGTTGAAAAACAGATATTAACGGTGAATTTTTTTCGTATTGTCAATAGATTTAATTTCGTCTACTACATATGATTAAAGTTCATTTTTGAATAAGTAGGTGGATACTTCATATTTATTTCACTCCGCCGTGTCCTCACTATTCTGACATGATGGGAATAATCAGTGCTCTTTAGTGGAATTTAATACGGAGAATTGTTTGAATCCGTACAACTTACGTATTAATAACGTAATTGAATGCAATAATGGTCAAGTTAACGTTGTAAACTTTTTTTTCAAATTAATTCTTTTTTTCTTTCACAATAAGTCCTCTACTAATTTGGGATTAGAACGAAATTGGATTGTAGTAAGCAAAAATATGCAATATATAAATAAAATTACCAAACTTATTTATGGCTTAACTTATAAACATGTGAAGAGAAGACGAGAAGTAGAAAGGAGGAGTATAAAGGGTAGAGATTTGTGTGAGTTATGTTTGTATTTTTTTTACACAAATCTACTGGACCGACTGGACTAATCTAATTTCTTTCACCATTAGAAGGCTGCAACTTCACTGAGTGACATAGGCTATATATTAAGCAACACGGGCGAGGCCAATTCGAATAGCTAGTCAAAAATATATATATTTTACACCTTTATCAAGACCTATCTTAACGCTCATAACGAAGACGAGAAATTTCGTTTCTATTTCAAATATTTTTTATATCCTTTGTCAATACACGAACCTTTTTTCTTAGTGCCAAGTGCTCCTGTCCACCCACCGCCGTCAGCGTCGTCAAAGCACTTATGCGGAGTTTGCCGCAAGAACTTCTCATCATCGTCCGCTCTGCAGATCCACATGCGAACCCACACTGGGGACAAGCCATTCCGGTGCGCGGTCTGCCAGAAAGCATTCACAACCAAAGGAAATCTCAAGGTGAACATCGTTTGTAATAAAATAATTAAGCTTAGTTCTCTTATAATTGATTGTTCTTGTTCAATAAAAGCAGCTATGTAACGTTAATTGCTTATAAGTATTAAAATTTTATAAATTTTTACTTCTTTAAACAGTTATGATTTGAAAATAAAAATACCTAAGCTATCAATTAATTTATATACGTATAATTATAATAGTAGATTTTTAAATAAATGGTTATCATATGTAAATTAAACACGCTCCGTATTTAAGTTATGTTCCAAAACACATCGTATACGTTGTAGAATATGAATTTAATTTCTTCTTTGCATAAATATTTTATCGAATTTGTGAATTCGTCATGGAATCGAAGAACAGTTCATCACTAAACGTAGGCAGTTTTATAAGAAAGCGACATCAGTATCATATACTCATTAAACAAACATTCAAGAAGTTTTCTCTTACAATCATATTATTAGTCATACGATTAATAAATCATTCATATCAATATAGGTACCAGGCAGGGCCCCCCATATTCAGGAAAAAACTTCTAACCCTGCACAACACGTATAGTGTCTTGTGTCCACCAACTTATCTCTGAAATTAAGGGTATCGTCACTGTCGCTTCAATGTAGCCTTTATTTAACTTTCGCAATAATAATTTGGCCGTCACTTTTAATAGCTTTGGCATATTAAATAATTAAATTTTAGTAAGATAATAATAAAACACACGCAACGCTTGAAGTACTCAGCGAATAATCTTTAGTAAAATTTTTCGCCTTTTCAAAGATAATTTGGTGGCACTGTAAAGCATTTTCTCGAAAGCATATTAACGGTATCGTTTGATAGGTGCACATGGGCACGCACATGTGGAGCGGCGGCGCGTCGCGGCGCGGGCGCCGCATGTCGCTGGAGCTGCCGCCGCGGCCGCTGCACGAGCCGCACGACCTGCTGCGGCGCCCGGACCTCTTCTACCCCTACCTGCCCGCGCCTTTCCTAAACGGCATGCAGCAGAAGGTAAGCCGATCATTTTTTACAACTTATGAATCTAGTTAAAGCAGAGTTGCTGCCTATTGGCAAATAATACGTAAGGTTAAAAATTAAATCAACCGTGTTTTAAACTATCGCTCCCACCCTCCACTATCGTATAATCATTTATGTTTCAAAGAGAAAACTAAAACTATGATCTTATTGCCCACAGCTGAATGAAATATCTGTCATACAACAGAGCGCTGGACAGAACGGCGTCGCTGGTAAATTCCCAGGCTTGCTCGGTTTCGGGGCATTCGGAGCCGGAAGGCCCGGCGCGGCTTCACCTCTGGAGAGGCCGCCGTCTTTGGAGAATGACGAGCGCCAAGCCGCTATGCGTGAACTTGCCGAAAGAGGTCGAGAGTTAGCTGAGCGCAGTCGGCAAATGCGCGAGGAGAGTGAGCACTACCGCTCCCCGCCGGCGCACGCGCCGCACCCCCCGCCGCCCGCGCAGCCCTCGCCGCCCGCGCCGCACCACCCACACTCGCACCCGCTAGCGTCGCTCCCGCCACCCGCCAGGACTGAAGGCCTCACCGTGTGAAACGATATCGCCGAGTCGATGTACCACTCGATTAAACCTATCAATTGACGATCGATCCGATAAGTCGTGCATCAGCCGCTGCAATGCCCGATCACATTCCAAATAATCGACTCAACGGGCTACGGTGAATCTCTTACTTGAAAATGGCCATTCACCATACCGAGTATTCTCAATTATGTACAAAGATTTGAAAGGAACTTGAGTACTCAAAGTGAAGGACTGAAATAAAAATGATTTATAATAGCGTAAGGTAACACGCTAAGTGTATCGATGTATGTATCGAGTCGTTATTCCAAGTGTTATTACGCCTAGTATTACTATAAGTAACTTATATGCACGTGTACGGGCCTGGGGCAATCCGGGGCTCGTAAGAGTCCCACTATTATGTCATTACTCTGTGATAGTGCACATGAAGAGGCTGTGTCTTATGGACATAAGTATGGAAATGGTATCAGATATATTGGATACAGTCGAATGTGCTATAACATCAAAAGTAATTATAAATTATCCCAAAAATTAATTAAATTCATAAATCTATATACTATCTTAATAATTATGTAAATAAAATGTATAATATTTAGTTTCGTAAGTAAAATAGTTTAATTAATTATTATGCTATATCTATATTATGTCTCAACTGGAGTGCGATATGCATGATTTCTTTAATACCACATTCCAATGTGAAGAGATTCTTTAGTAAATTATTGAAATGTATCAAATGCTGATATATTGTCAAATTTCAAGTAGGCGGCAAACTATATATAAGAATCTTCTTTGGCAACGAAAAATATCTGTATAAGATTTTATTGATGAATGCATTATTTAAAGGAATGTATACCTTATTAACTTATTCTCGCTCTAAGTACTCAATATATTTACTATATTTAATTACGGTAACAGAGGTTAATGACATATTCATATCATGTAAATTAAAAAGTATTTGCATTTGAGGTCTACATAGATTTAAGTGTTTTAGAGTCATAGCTATATTGCTTTAGGATATTTCAACATATCTTTGTAAAAAATGTATGTTACTTATTTTCCATAATAATGAAAGTATGTACTTCACAGACTGACCGTTTATTTACGAAATTTTGTTTCCAAAAATGTGCATTTCAATGTTTGTAACTAAAAGCCGAACTGTAATACAATTATTTATACGTTTCATAGTGATGTGTTTCGTACTTCTAAATAGATGTGTATAAATGTTGAGCTACATAATTTATATCGTCAAATCATGCATACACTCTTAGGAATAAATAAAGATTGTGAGGCGATAGGCCTCTACAACGATTTAGTTGTCTAGCATAAATTCTCATAGCACCTACAATTTAATTTTCATGTTGCGAATAGATATAGCGTAGCGTTAGCCATGAATATGAAGTGTCATGTCCATGTCAGTATAAATAATCAATTGTAAATTATTAAATGTTTATGTAAATGTCCAGAAAGTATTCAAATTATTTAAAAAACAATAATAACACTTATTACTTTTTTTTTGTTCTCCTTTTACCTTCTCCTTCGTTTTTATTTTGTTTTTGCTAATTCCTTTATTTATGTTATTCCTAATCATTATCAACATCAATTTCTACGTTTATTTCTTATCTGGAGTAAGAGTGATGAAATGAAAGCGCAGATTTACTTTTTTTAAATTTTATTGAAAAAGTTTA
>NC_052102.1:5088891-5113238 GCF_012273895.1 Zerene cesonia | reverse complement strand
TCGGAAGCACCTCATATGTTTGATATTTCGTGACATCGCCCGCCACCGCGCCCGCGAGTCAACGTGTACAAGCACATACCTCGCCTACCAAAAATAAATTTGTAATTTTTAATGATTTTAAACATTGCCGTGTGTGTACTTCAGAGTTGTATATAAATCAATTTTATACATTTGTATGTATATATATCTGTACTATTGTTACTATATAAATATTGTTAGGTATAGGTGGTTGTATCATAACTATAATATTAGATTTAACCTCAAACTAGTGAAGACGCATCATTCCAGAAATGAAGGATAATAAAGATTTGATATTAGAGTTAGATTAGAGTAATAGCATGAAGACGGCCACCCACTAAGGATCATCTTGGAACGTATAATTAGGCAACACGAGTTTTTATAGACGCATAATAATAATCGATACGGAGATGCAATAACAATCGTTAATCATTAATGCATTGAGAAGATCTAATACATTTTATAGATGAATAAGCAAACGAATTAATAATGTGCTCATTAAATAATAGACCTGACGTGTATCCTATATTTTTAAACAAATTTATACCTTTGCTTTCGTCCGACAAACATTACCACATTTGTTGGACCTATGCTTTCTAAGCCCTATAATAAATTTGGTTCTCTCTGGCTCATAATTACAAAACTTTCAGAGTGTCTATATTTTAAGCCCGCGCCCTAGAGCTGACGGTTTTTGAACTTCATCATAGAATAAATTAGAAATGTTTGGTGTCTATGTTTGAAATATCGCTTTAGATGCCAAGGCGTTCTAGTTATAAAATAATGTGGCATTCCATGACAAGATTGCATCGTGATCATGGGGGTTGGCGTAAAGAATCGACAAAACTGAGGCCGTGCGACAGGTCTCCGATTATCAACGCATTCAGCACGGTGGTCGCAACCTGTCGCATCCATTCCACGGCTAAGATTTATGGGTTTTAATGGGAATTCCTAGCACACCTGTCTGTGGTCTCGTGCTACTGTTCATACAAAAGATCTGGGACACGCTATTAATGTCACATTCTATTGCTATTAAAGAAGCCATATAATAATCGGACTGCTGCTATTATTTTGATTATGTTGTATGAGGTAAATATATATTAGGTTAATTGTAAATGTGTTTAATTAAATTTGCTCTACTTTGTTTATAATATTGCAGTTATTACCAAAGAATAATAATGTATTGTAGAGAAATTATTGTCTTGTTCAATAGTTACATTTATGGATAGTTACTCAAAATTACATTAAATTACATAAATCACATATCGAAAGTATTTAAATTAATACAAGCAAGTTATACATAAAATTACAAGCCGAAAGATACAAATTACCCCTGATAGTTACTTTACAGTAAGTGTCTATAACAAGGCCCTTAGTAAACTTTTTAATAACGCATTAAAACTTGAGTGTATAATCAACGTCTTCACAAACTAAGCTTTCTTGGCAGTAACTTTTCTCGCCTCGTTCTAGTTTCAGCAATAATATTGTCATAAATAAAACTGTATTAAAATCTTATTTTAAAGTGTCCTGTAATACGTGAATTACAGAATAGTGTTATAGACTATTGACATATCTAGGTATATATTGATCTTGCACGATTTATATTTGTTACGAACGTATTCATGTTTAAACAGAAAATTATTGATGTGTTAAAAAAAACATATAAATTAATTGTATACCCTTAACACATTCATTTATTTTAATTGTTTGCAATATAATATTTTGACAAAAAGAAACGTATTTGGAACAAGATCGCATCCTGTCGCATCCATCGCATTCCTTTTATATATACTTATGTATTTAATTTTTACACGTCAAAATGGGCGAGATCTCTTGGTAAATTTAGAAAGATTAGTTCAATTAAACTTGAAGAGGTTTAAGTAGGGAATTGAAAATTGTACTAGGACTACTGTACTACATGTGATAAAGAAAAGTGCATTCCAACGCAAATCGTTCCATCTGCGCTAGTCTATTCTAAAATTACAAAACTTAAGAATTTGTATCTTTTTTGTTTAACAAACTAAAATATCGTACATAAAAATTAATTACAAATGTGATATTTTCCTCGACTAATGATCCAAAATTACACCGTTTTCACAACACCTGACAGACATATTATTATACTATTATTAAGAATGACTGATTGATGCACCGAGGATTGGGTCGCACTGGGACTCTATAACCTGGCGCACAATGAAACGGTTGAGTGGGCAATTCGATACGACAGGTGAGAGTCACGAGTAAGTTATTAAAGCTTAGGGTTTTGTTAGGATGTAGATGGTATGCAGTTATATTAGAATAATAAATCCATATGAATGTTTCTAATTAGAAATGAAATTGAAAAAACGCGTTTTAGTTTATGCAATTACACTAACTACAACGAAAAAAATATTAAGATTATATTCATACGAACTCTGGGCTGGTTTTGTTAATACAGATGTTTAAATTATACAAAGGCTCTTCCCATAAAAAATAACGCAGTGACGTTGATTTTAGATGTAAATACAGAAATCGAAATATAGTCAAACGTACAACCTACTCTTATATATTAAAATATTTCATTGTGATAAATTATAATCATGATTAATTGTAAATAATAGGTATACGTAATTTAAAATACTAAGCCCATTATCTTTTACCCCAAGAAGGTTACAGCTATAAGGGCTTTTTATTTTTATTTTTGTTCATTGTGTGAACCAACCAGAGTGGAGCTTGGACGAGCGCTTAGTAGATATTAAATAATCAGAGAAATGTTGATTATTTTTCCGTCCGCTAAAATAAGAGCAACAGATATAACGAAAGCCTTACTTTATCTTCATCTTGTATTATAATAAAACGAATACTGCATCTAAAATATTGTAATAATAACAGTAATACAAAAATGTCTTACCTCCATTTCCAGCATTTGTGATGGTAACCCAAAAATCGATAGTCTTCTCGGGCCCGAGCTCCTCAAAGTCCCACTTCTTTTTAACTTTTACAACACCACTAGGTTCCACTGTAACCCACGGATTTTCATCACGAATTTTAAATGTTTCACGATCAGTTTCTTTTTCAAGCGTAAAAACTGCACGTCCCTCAACTTCACCGTCACCTTCAGTGAATTCTATGCGTTTTGTTGGACGAACGGCTCTAGTAACACGACGTTTCTCACGATGAAGTGCGGGTAAATCTTTTCGCTCCCGAATAATGAACTCTAGGAACACCTGAGCTGGCTTACTTTTTCTTGAGGGGGTACCAGTGTCATGGGCGAGAACCAACAATTCTGCTTCATAACTGTCGGGTTCGCCAGCAAGTATCAACTCGCCAGTTTGAGGTACAATAACAGCAAGATTTGTAGGTGTCTTTATAGAATAGTAGACTCGATCACCATCGGCATCGTGAGCATGAACTTTACCAATATTAGAAAATCTTTGCCAACGTGCAGTTCCATTATTAACATTCTTGTCCAAAGTTCCATTTACAGCGAAATAGTATATTTCCTGTTCAAATAATGGCTCATGATCGTTTTCATTTAAGACTGTTATAGTAACTGGTAAATTCGCTTTACTTGCTCCATGCAAATCAGTGGCTTGAATAACAATATTATAAGAATTCTTAGCCTCAGCATCTAATGTACGAAGAGCAACTAATTCTACATCTCCTTCTGTTACTACAGATTTAAGGTCATAATTTTGATTTTTGTCTTTCTCTCGTAAAGCAAAAATAGAATCTTCATTGCCTTTGATAATTTTATATGCTATAGGTCCAATATTAACAAGAGCTGTAGCTCGTATCGGAGGCAGGTCCACTACAGATTGTTCTGAAGCATTTTCTGGAATCTCTCCATGCAATCCATTAATAGTAGAAAAGCTAAGCATTTTCTTTCGATCCATAACTAACAGGTGTAATGAATGAGCTGAACTGCTATACGGAGTTCTTTCCAATATAGCGAGATTCAATGGTTGATTTAATAGAGGTCCAAGGTCAGCAGTAGTCATTAGTAGGCCGTCGTCCAAAAGTGTGAAATATGAAGTGTACTCGGGATCCAGCAGTGTATATCTTGAATGGTTCCCGGCAAAATGGCGTACAGCGTGACCAGGGCGAACATCGTGCGGCAGGAGGATAATCGCGCTAGACTCTAGCACTATGGTGAGGATACAGAGCAGTGCCCCTCGGGCCCCTGCTATGCGCCCCATTGCTGTTTTTAGAAGACTTGAAACTTATCCCAACATTTCCACCTACAAAAAGAAAAGAAAATTCTATTTTCATTAGATATAGAAAAAATTATATCTAAGTGTTGATTTTACTCGCTAGCGCCTAACTGGAGAATGCGAAGTAGGTAAGCAAGTAGGTGTATTTAAGTTTACATTTGCCACACACGCATATTTATTTGACTGCAAGTGAACTTTAATAGATCACATAGATATATAATAATTGCATCGTACGTAGCTACGTATTGTATTGAAATTTATATTTTTTACATTTTACATTTTCTCGTACGTTAGTATTATAGACAAAAATATAAACGTACTAAATAATCTTAATTATTGCAATTAAGAGAGACCGAGAGAAATGTGTAATGACAAATAAAAGCGCAAGACAGAGTTGTCGGCGACGACTTCGGCGTAGGGCGGCACACATGCAGAGCTTTATTTAGGCGGCTGGCGGCAACGCCGGCGTCTCGCGACCCGCCGTCGCCGATCAATACCCCCTTTTGCGCCGCCGCGTGACGTTTCGCGAACGAATCTAAACTGTATGCGCCCCTGTTCACGACACACCATCAAATATTCACATATTTTAATAAAGAACGCGTAAGCTATTTGTGCCAATATACACTATGTCTACGCGTAAGTGTTTCGCACTATGTTAAATGAATTGCTTGATTAAAATCATCTAGCTCCAGAAACACGAATTGAGGAGTCCCATTTTATATCATATATCATTTCACATACACTGTTTTTTTTTTTAATCTATCATCACAAAAATTTTATCAATCATAATTAAATTTGACACTATATTTACTTTTAATTTGCTATGTAGGTATCCAACAAACATGTGTGCCAAATGTAAACAAAATATAATTCGGCTTTTCTTTAATAAATTTTCTATATTACACGTAATTCCATCAGAGAGGATGTACAAAATATTCATTTATCACAGAATACGTACATACGGTTTTAAGTTTATAATGATTTGTGATCGGTGTGATCGTATAGAGCGATTCGACGCGATTCGACGTCTGACAGCAACCAAACACGAGGGGCGTCAGAATGCGACTGGATGGTGGATGAGTGAAGTTGTAGCGCGCGCGTATCGAGCGCACTTCGCCCGTAACACCCCCGCCTTGCCGAAGCCACCCCTGTTCCAGCACGATATAGAGTTATAATAAACCTATAGGACAACAATGCCGCGATCTACTGTTCTTACTGGTTTTCTTTAATTCGAAAGGTAACTGTTAAGAAATAATGTCAAGTAAAGTGTCATTTATTGTGTAAATTGTCTTTACCTACTTTTCTTATCTTTGTAGCAATGAAAATATCTATACATATATGTAAAAATTATGTTGAAATTGGAAATCTACGAAATTATAGGTATTTTATGTTATATGTAACATATATTGTACGCTGTACCGTTTATATTTTAACAAGTGCCATCACCTCTAGGTTTGAAAGTAACCGACTTCTTTAAAGTCTTCTTCTTTAGATATTATATTATATAATTATTTATGTTTTGTATAACTATTGTCCATATCAATATAATGTGAATATTTCTGGATAATTCCAAAAATATATTTCTATTAGATCTATCTGGATCTAATATCAGATAAATCTAGATAGACCGTTCAGATAATAATAAACAAAATGTAATATTTTTGTCATATTATAATCTAGAGTCAGGCATTTGGTCATGTTTAAAGTTTATTTTACACAAGCTGCGCCGCACGGTTTCGCGCGTGGACGAACCCACGAGCAATGGCAATTATTTATATATCTCATTTCTTATTCTGATCTATAAGCTAATATAGCTTTTATAATTGTAAAATCCATTCAGTAGTTTATAAGTGAAAGAGTAACAAACACCTATCCACAAATCCGACATCGATCATTGAGCGAAAAAATAGATCAGTCTTTCTCAATGTAGGCGATAGCGGCATACTAGAGAGGAGAGAGCTAGCCTTGGTAAGAGATACAGAAAAAGGTGAGGCTTCAATATCCCCCAATTTTTTCTGAATAAGGGGGCGATGCAATATGAAAAAAAATACAAGTTGCGAGTTTTTGTATTTTAAAATACTAATTCTCCAACGCCCCGCGTTAATACGCGTAAATCACAGATATACAACATAAGGAAATTCATATCATGGCTGACATACTATTCCACCACGCGTTGTGGTTATGAAGAAAAGCCATGACGCGATGTTGGTAAACTCTTCTATGGTAAGCAATTAACTAAAAAAGAGGGCAGTGGAAAGGATTTATCCAACAAAAAAAAAATAACTTTACGGCGCTCGAACGCGGAGACTACATTCTACAAATGAAAAAATTTACAAAACATGAATTGATTGAAATTTGCTCTAATTAATTTTTTTCTGTAAATATTTCGTAAGATAACCCGTTTTTAAAAATACAATTAAAGCTACCAAACAAACTCATATTTATTTAAAACCAAATGACTGGATTACAAAGCTTAGGGAGTGTTTTCATCATGACACGAATTTCACGTGGGTCTTTTGCCATGACCACTTCGGGTTGTGGCAATTTTTTCTCTCAGTGAGCTTCATCGACCTTTGAGCGTAACATATATCTATATAACATATCTTAAATTTATATTCATATTTAATGGAAAGATATGTTTTAAATTAATAATTATTAAGCATATTCATTAAAACCTCATCTAATTATTAGGTATTTATTACGTTAAGTAGTTAGTATAATCATAATATCATTTAGTACGTTATAATATTAGAACGTTTATTCGAATAGTAACGTATAAATAATAGGTACGGTAGTAGTACAATACTACGTAGCTGCAATCTTTATTTTATAAATTAAACAGCTAAATATATTTTAAACAATTATATTGAAACAGTATAGACTAGTACAAAAATAGCCAAAGCTACAACGCTGAGCAAATTTATTTGTGACATATAAAAAGTCAATATACAATATTCTGTATTTTTATTATTGTGTGCTTATTTAATAGGCCGATGCACTACGTGCAATATAAACAATTTTTGCCTTATACTAAATATTGTTAGGAAACTGTTTTGCAGCAATTGCTTTTATTGTCAGTTGTTTTCCTTGATGGATCCTCTGGAGATGGCTCCTCATATCATAAGATCTTGAAAAAGAGCGTCGACAAACAGGACATTGAGTTTTACCAGCATGTGAATCTTTATGCAACGTCAAGGAAGTGGGGTGCTTAAAGCCTTTTGGACATAATTGACAGCGAAACTTGGCTAAATCTGATTCTGAAACAAGTAATATGATAGGACATTAAGTAACATAATTTCCCACAAAAAGCAACGGTTTGTATACTAGCTCTCCCGTGAAACTTCGTTAACGTGAACATATAATTCGGTAATTAACCATTCGAGGCGTGGTTTCGGCGGTTTTTTTTACAGAATTTAAAAAAGAATTCCCTATTCAACTGTTTATCATATACCTCACAACTTTTTATTGGGTGCATAAATTTTGATGATTCTTTTTCCATTTGATAGCTGTGTGGTCCCATTTAAATGTGGTCTAGTTCTGATAATTTTGTTTAGTTTTCTGTGTAAACTAAAAATAATAATTTTATATTGTTAATAAATGTAATCAAAATATGCTAAATAATGATTCTTTTATCAATTTTTCTAATACTTTAATTTTTTTTTTTTGTTTAATAAAATCTATGACACTCATAATTGGTGATTTTTTATTAGATATTAAAAAATAATTCATTTCTTTGATTTGTGAGTTTTAAGTCTCTGGACAGGCATCACACAAATTCACAAACTTTACCTCCTTGTAATCAGATCAGATTTAAGTAGTAAGTAATTATTACTATGAATCAAAAATCTTTCACTGTTTAGTTTTTTTATTCTTATCAAAGCAAAGATTGGGAATTATATAATATAGTCAAAACGTATATAAAATACAATAAACAGCTCAAATTAATCATGATATGATAATATTGAGAGGGAAAAATATGATATCAAACATGGGTCAATTTTGACAAAAATGTATAGATTTATATGTGAGCATGCATACATGGTTACATACAAAGTATACAGTAAAACATATTTAAAACAGACAAAAATTTGTTGTGTATTAAAAATGTTCTGTAGACACATTCTCTATAACTGACAAAATTATTATAAAAACAGAACAATTAAACATTTAATAATAGTCCTGAACCAGTGTAATTCATTTGTAAATTAATTAATAATATTAACCTGTTGCCTCCTATATATAATCTACATTCCTCCATTGATATGTTACCTCTTCTAAAACACCCTCACTAAAAACAAATATGTTAGGAACAATCCATAACTTACTTGTGACTGGTAAACAAGGCTTTGTGATAAGGTTAATGTCTTTACAATCGAAACATTCTGTCTCTATTCTGTCATTCTGTCTCTAAATCAAAAATAATTTTGAACCCTCATTAAAAAACAACAGAAGTTTTGACAACTTTGATATGTAACTTCACAAAGCCCTCCCAATGCACCACTTTCGCTTATCTGTTAATACATGTATTAATTTTTATATATACATTATTATATATTATTTCAAAAGAACAGTGAGTATGAATGACACTATGATTTACTAGATATGAAATTAGAGGCTAAATGTTGCTTATAAGATACATTTTTTGGCAGAATACCTGCAGACTTATATATGCTACACCTTAACAATATACTAACAAGACAATAAAGCTTACAACTTTAATTCTCTGATTTATAATATCAATCACTAGTAGAGATATTTATAAAGGCAAAAAATTATAATATAATTTGTGGGTCCAATTATTATTTGCATTTACTTCTATATATTCATACTTCATATAAATCTGAGTGATATACAGTGTTATCATAATATTATCTTAAATTAGTAAGCCATATTTAAGCTTAATCTCTGCATAAGATTGATAAAGGATTTTTCTAATCTACTAGATTTAACACCCATATAGAAATACCTTGAAATTTTAATAGCATACCAATACATACCAGAATTATTTTTCTCTGATAAATCTTCAGCTGATGTAGATTGAATTTCCATTTGCATTTCATCTCCAGGTGGGACAGATGGTTTTACTTTTGGGTTCCCTATATCTTTATTTGAATCCAATTGTAAATCAAGTCCATCATCATCCCTATCGCTGGGTATTGGCAATGTGTTGTTTTGAACATTTTCATCTCTGCTAGTATGTAAAGTTGCTAAATTTATAGGTTCATCAACAGATGTCGCAATCACTGTCTCTGGTCTAGATTTTGTCAAATCCAATGAAGAACTGTCAGAAATCTTTAACTGATTCTTATAACCCTCATCTTCCAAGTTATCAGTTAAACCCTTAACTTCTAGAAGTTCCGCTGTAATGAGAAATGATTCCAGTTGTTCTTGAAATATATTAACTTCACCATGATACATGAAATTTATGATTGCGTTAAGGTCTTCGTACTTAAAATTTCTGAATATAATAACAGGATGTTGACATGGATTCTCCTTAAATATTTGTTTGAAATAGTTACTACATGCTGATAAGAGCATTTTATGAGCCTTAATTTTACCACCATCACAACATAAGGTCACATCAACTAAATCATTTTCAAACCGTAAAGTATTAAAAGCTTCTGTAACGTGGCTAACATAATTATTCCATCGCAATGAAAACTGTGGTGCATTATTCATTATTTACTCTTTTGCATTTATCTAACGAAGATCAAAATAAAAACGTTCGCTTCGTAGTTTTAAGGAAATCTTTGTAATTGTAAACGGTGATTGGTTTCTTGTGAAACTACTTTTTTAACATAAAATGTCAAATCCAAGAAGTAAATTGATGTCTAAAAGAAAGACCATGTGTCAATGAAACATTTCTGACATACAGCCTAAGTATATTACATACTCTGTGGCCTAAGTTTAATAATAATTAAGAAAAGTTTCATTGTTTAATATTTCCCTCATCTTAACAATATTAAACCTATACAAATTAAGCACCCTATTTAAGGATTTTTGAAATAAAAATCTTTCGATGGAGTGCTAAATTTGTGTAGGTTATCATTAAACCGATCTTAGGAGCATCAAGGGTATATCTTACCATAAGTACTCTCTAAACATTTTACACATTAAAATAACAAATGTTTATGTAACAGGTTAATTTTAATTGTCTTATATATCTATTTATTACACAAACGTTTTATATTTGAATACAAATTCTATCGAAGTATCTGATACAATTTGAAGTTTTAAAGACTTAATGTTGAATGACTTTTAACTGAACTAAATATTGACTCGTCCAAGTTTATGCAACATTCAAAGTCAAACTTTCAATATGATCATAATATTTAGTTGTCAAGAAGGCTACATCAAAGTGTAGTATAGTAGGTTGCATGCTTGGCGTTAAACCGACAAAATAATTACGACAATTTACTATCAATCGATATTAATTAAATGTGTAAGTAAATAAATTATTTAAAAAAATTGCTACTACAAGTTGATAGGTACTTTTCTTTACTGGCTACTCTCAAGCCCACTGAGATTCTTAGTCAAAAACTATCGTATGAGTCGTAGACATTTGAAAAAAATATTGTCAAATTAGCTTTTTTTTTTTCTTCTTCCATTATGGCAATAAGTTTCAACTATTTGCCAGTGTCAAGTTTATAAATTAGCTTTAACATGTGTCAAACAAACAGCAATTGTCAATATACATATAAGTACATCCGTATCCCATGATAAGTATTGCCACCTAAGTACTTTTCAGACAGAATATAGCACTTTTGGTCTTTCAAGGGGCTTTAAAACTCTTTCGCCCCAAAATAACAATCTAGCCCTATTCTGTATATTTAACAATTCTGTAATAGACCTAATGTAGCATTTCATTTCAATTTGAACCATTCCAAGGCAGGCATTTTTTTTTGCGAACCGAGCGTTCTGATTGGCCACTGTAGTTCTAGTGATCCCGTTAAAATACTATAATACAGAAAAAAAATCTACGTTTTTGTGTTTCAATTTTATATTTGTGGGAGTCGAGCACGCTTGGGCACGAATTGGGCCAGCTCTCACCGGGGAAATACCATATCCCCATAGAAAACCGGCGTGAGATAGTGGCATGCCCCTGTATTTCGTACGGTGAGTCGTGGAGCCGGAGGCCCGTTTTCTTTTCCTCACCCGTCCCAGTCCATTCCTTCTTTCCAGTCGTAAATCCTTTCCTTTTCCCTTACCCCATAAAAGCGGGCAGCGCATTCGCAGAGTCACTACCTTTGCGAATGTTCATGGGCGGTGGTGATCGCTTACCATCAGGCGAACCACCAGCTCAGTTGCCCGCTATGACATAAAAAAAAGATAAATAATTAATCTATCTTATGATATCTAATCTATCTTATGATATTAAATCAGAAAAATTAGCTTTTTTTAGCGTTCTGGTGGCACTCGCGACTACATAAATCGTGATCATGCGCTTTTATTAATTTTTCCCCCTTTTTAAAACATTTTCAGACTGCCCTTTTTAGAAAAACCAGATGGCAACACTACCCGTGATGATTTTTTTTTCTGATCACCTATATTATTATCTTTTAGATTTTAGAATAAGAAGACTTTTATTGTACAGCATATTGAATATTACACACAAAATAAATTGAAAACAATCATTTGTGTCTTATAAACATCAGTTGGAAAAATATTGGTTAAGAATTTCGCGAATGTTATACCTACTGCACTTATAAAGTTGATATTTATTAAAAAATATTGTTATAATACAGTTTACCTTCTTTCTATCTCAAATCCCTCAAGTTCTCGAAAATGGTATTTTATATGCATTTAATTAAAATTCTTAATTCATTGAGAGCGTAAAAATATAATTACATAAAATAATTTCCAATGTTTAGCATGGACGATTAAAGATTCGCACTACAGAAGAAGAAAAGGCAAAAAAAGAGAGAGAGAGGCAAGAAAAGCTTAAAATTTTCAAACATGCAATGCAAAAAATCCAAAATAAAGTAGGTAGAGCATTTAGCTTTCGTGTAGGACATCTTGTGTTTATAATAATATATATATAACGTACATATTGCAGAGAAAGCAAGGAGAACTGGACGAGGAACAGTTAAATCTTACTGGAAATGTTTTAAGCTCAAATCCTGATATTTACACTTTATGGAATATAAGAAGAGAAATTCTTACTGACTTCAGGTATGTCTTGCTACCTATTTTATGAAAAATGTTACTCTGTTATCAATGTCCCATATAATTGTATTTCGAAAGCATTTGCAGACATGGAATGACCATTATATCTTTTTAAGTACAAAGTTAATTAAAAATTCTATAAGTAATTACTTATATTACTTACACCGACCATTAGTAGCCACTAATTATGGACTAAAGTATTAGTTACTGTTTGTGGAAGTCATATACATAGGTGTAAATAACGGGGAATTCTAACAAGCACTCTTTGCCCCTTCACTTTTGAGGCTCGATGGAACACAGTGGGGTTTTAGTCGGTAGGAATCCAACATAACCCACAACCTCTTTCCCAGGGGCTGTGGGTATCTATGCAAGATTTCCCCACTATAAAAAAAAGGTGTAAATAACTAGTTATTCCTCTGTTTGTTTCTAAACTGATGCTTATATGCTTATTAAACACTATTCTCCGTTTTTATTATAATGTCTGGGATGTTGAACAGGTATCAATGAATTTTGTTAAATTATTAGCATTTTTTATTGATAAATTTTCCAAAATAACAATAATATAACAACTATCAAGAACTTTACAATTTTTTTTTAAAGAAAAGGAAATAATGGTTTAACTAGTAATATTATTATTATAATGTATTATAAATAGATGTTCTGTCATAACTTATAATATTTTGGGCAAGACACATACTGGATGAAGTAATTGTATGCAATCAATCTTTTTTTTCTATTTCAGGAATAATAAAACTGAAGAAGAAATTTCGAAACTCTATGATGCTGAATTAAGTCTCACAGAATATTGCTTAAAAATAAATCCAAAATCTTATTGTGCCTGGCATCAAAGGGAGTGGGTTCTTACAACCAGGTCCGATCCAGATTGGAAAAAAGAGCTTGCATTATGCAATACTTACTTAAAATTAGATGAGAGAAATTGTGAGTACCTCTTCAATAATACTATTAATACATGTATTAAAAAAATACTAGCTTCTCATTATTCCTTTTTTCTTTGTAATTGTAAAGAAAAAAGAGGAGAAGAGTATTTTTTTTTTATTTTATATAAATTAAATTACTTTGTATATATCTCTATTTATTGACCACCTCCTATGCACAGTGGTTAACCTTGAACATAGAACTGAGTGCTCTTGGATTTGATTCCCAGTGAAGACTAAGAAAAATAATGTCATGGTCTGGCGGGTCGAAGATGTCTGATCACCTTGTGCATAAATATATAAGTGAAACAGATTCATAAAGAACGTACCCCATACCCAACAAGGGGACACGGGAGTTCACTTTTTTTTATTTGTTCACTGTTTTAGTTCACACATGGGATTATAGAAGATTTGTTGTGAGTCAATGTAAGCCATCTCTAAAAGAAGAATTTGATTATACTACAGAAAAATTACATGATAACTTTTCAAACTATTCTGCTTGGCATTATAGAAGTAAGATGTTGCTGCAATTATATCCAGATTTAGAAGGTAAAAATAATAACTAGCCCTATATCCTATCCTATCCTACTAATCCTACTAATATTATAAAAGGGAAAGTTTGTATGGATGTGTGTATGTTTGTTACTCTTTCACGCAAAAGCTACTGAACCGATTGCAATTAAATTTGATACGTGGATAGCTGGACAACTGGAATAACACGTAGGCAATTTTTTTGCCCAACATTCCTATGGGATACAGACTTCTGCGGGTGAAACCGCTAGTTTAAATATAATTACAATCTTAATCTGGTCTGAACTATGAAACAGTCCTGTTCATTAGGCAATAATAATTGACCTAATATAAATATTTCTATGTTTCCTAGGAGGAAGACCTATACAAGATAATCATCATAAACATGAACTGAAAATGGTGTTAAGTGCTGCATTTACTGACCCAGATGACACAAGTGCCTGGTTTTACCAGAGATGGTTATTAGGTAAGTAGTAGTTTTATCTATATATTCTATAATAAATTGGTTGGAGTAAAATTCTGTACATTGAAGATATGTTTGTCTGTCTGTCTGTGTGTATCTCAAATGAGAATCATGCTAAAACTACTGAACGGATTTTGATGAAACTTGATAGTGTTATAGCACCTACTCTAAAGAAAGATTTTATTTACTTTTCACCCCGAAATCGATACGGTGCCTGAGGTCCCGGGGCGAAAGTCATCTAAGTATTTATTGACAAACGCGAACGAAGTCGCGGGCACAACTAGTTACAAATAAAGTTGTAAATGATTTCTCATAATATACCAAAAAAAAATTAATAATGATTTAATATAGACCAACGAAGCAATTTAATTATAAATGCACATACTGTTTTTTTTTCAGTTTCATTTCTTCTACATAACTTTGAATTATGTTTTAAGATAACAGGTTTTTTTTCAGGTGCTGTAAAAATTACTACTGAAGTAGTAGTATGCACGGTAACTGCATTAAAGACATCCATTGCCTTTAATCATACTGTTTCTATTGATTATGTAGATTCTAAAGTTAAACTATTTATAAATGATGTCAAAGTAGATGGGGAATGGTTTTCATGTACTGGCTGTGAAAATGATGATCTGTGGATCTTTAAGAACAACCAAATAATTACTGATAAGCTAATTATTAAGGTAGGTTTGGAGAATTAATAAAATGTTCAATGAATGTGTTTCTATATTCATACTCATATCATTTTTTTTTTCAGTTAGAGCATAGTGTAAGTGATGATGAAAAAGAAGTTATACAACTTGAAGAGTGCAAGCCAAGCTATTATGTTGGAAAGAATAAAATCAACTTTCAAAACAAGTATTCTGTATCTGTGTTAGAAGAACTGAATGAGCAGTTAGATGCATGTCGTCAATTACTTATTCTAGAACCTGACAACAGATGTAAGGACACTTTAGATACCATATCTTTTGTGGAAATTTTTTGCTAATGGACCATCAAGTTCAATCAAGTTTTACATTCCTCAATATCTCTATCATATGTAAATGATATGCAGTAATATAGGTACACTGTTCTAGACTTACATACTTATTTATGGAAATCTATTAATATTGGACTAAAAATTAACCTTCTTGGAAAAATATTAAAATTGTCCTTAAGTAAAATGGCATGTTTTTTGATTGATAAATTTATTTTTCCAGGGACTCTTCTTACAACTACCTTCTTTTTGCAATGCATCGATTCAAAAGCGTATCACAAAGAAATCATTGGCAATCTGGATTTGTTAATGAAACTTGATAAACAAAGAGCAGGTTATTACTGTGACCTGAAATCTAAATGGTTGATAGAATTTATGCTTACAGAAGACTACATGAAGATGAACCTTGATTATAATGTTGCATTTAAAAATCTTACTAGCTTACCTCATTTGGTATACTATAGCTATTGTGAAGATGTAGACCTTTCAAATCAAAGCCTCACTTCCAAAGTATTACCAAGCCTCGTAAAATTACAACACTGTAAGGTGAGTAGGTTCAATAATTAAAAATGAGTACTATCTAATTGTTTATTCTAAACGTGTAATATAAAATATTTTATTGACTTTCAGAAACTTAATTTATCTAACAACAAATTAACAACATTAAATGGATTCCCATTACTACAGTTGGAAGAACTCAAGGTTATAGAAGGAAATAATTTAAATACAGAAGATATAGAACAATTTAAAAAGAAACATGATTACATAAAACTAATAGTTTAATACATGGTACAGATTTTGTACTATAATTTTTACCACATTTTATAATCAGATCTTTGAAATTGTATTATTTTTAATGTCTAAAATTAATGCGTGGTAGTGTGAATTCTTTATTTGGTCTTTTAAACATGCTGCCTACTTGATTATGAAATCTACATACCATTTTTACTTTTGTATATGACAGACGAATTAAATTAATAATGGTGGCCTTATTAATTACAGTAACAATGCTTAAAAAATATGTTATATGTTAATAAAATGTTACAAATAAAAATTGCAATGCCTTACTTTGTTACAATCACAATATTAAATAAAGATTTTATTTATAACACTAAGTTAGTTTCTCTTATGATTTATTTGCACATTTATTATAATCATAACTGTAAGATTATAAATCCTTATAACCTAACATAAAAAAACAGAATTCATTTCATACTACCATAAAGTCAACAAGTACATACACAAAAAACATCTTAGTTGACTTAATTATTCAAATACTGAGTTATTTTCAATGAACTGAAGAACAACAATGGTCATCTTACCTACTTATCCATCTATTGGCAGTTAAAAACAGTCTAATTACTAAGATTCAGTAATTGCAATACAACTTGACTAATGCATTTGAATGCCTCATCATCATCCCAATAAAATTTGCCACAATCATCACAAAGAGTGATAGATTTATCTTTATATGTTTGTGCAAATGAATAGACATTTTGTATACTACTCTGATCTATTGTGGCACCTTTACTGGTTAAACAAGGTGTATTTTGTTTTGGTGGAGGATATATACATGGCTCATCATCATCAGATTCACTGAGAAAATTACCTAATGTGTCCTCATAATCCTCATCATAACTATCATTCTTAAAATGATTATGACTAGTTGACACAATAGATGTTTGAGATTTATTGTATATATCTGAAAGCTCATCAAAATTCAATGGTTTTAGACCCAGTCCATTGCAATAAATACATCTCTGTAAAAGATCTTTTTCATGTACTGAAACATTGAATGAAGTGAAAATTTTTTGTAAATGATCTTTTACAGTTCCTTTACCTACATCTAAAATACAATTTTGAGGGAACTTTGCTGAAGATGTCAATTTCAACTTAGATGTGAGAATGCAACGGTCTTCAGTCATAGCAAAACTTATGGAATCATGCCATACCATTGATGTTGAAATTACCACTGTATCAATACCACAGTACCTTAGGTAAGCCATTAAATATGATAATTCTGGTTCCACCAGTAACTTTAAATGTTTTGGTTCTTTAACAAAAGTGCATGCAGTTGCCTCTAATTTATGAATAGCTTTTGGCTTTTTCACAATTTTCGGTTTTTTGTCCAACATAACTTCATTACAAATCTCTTCAAAATTTATATTACATTCATTACACAGTTTCTGAAGATAGCTATAAATATCCAATAATACATAGGCATCAAGTGCTGCATAGTGTATTTGTGTTTTTCTCAGTGGTCTAAGTTCCCAATTTGAACATTGCTCAGTTTTTTTCAGTGGTACTCCAAAACAAATTTGCACTAGTGAACTCAGACTCTTTCCTTCAATATCACATGTGTTTGGAAATGTGAGACCACTATCAATGAGAGTCCTCCAAAGGAGGGATAAATCTAATAATCCTTCACCTTTTATTTTGATATTATATAAACCAATAATAGAAGCTTTAATTTCCTTTAAATCTTGTTCAAGACCAAACCCTAGCTTAATTATCTCATCATTTTCTAAGAGACTTTTATTGAACCTGTGCCAGAAACTAGAATATTGCTTATCATTGAAAATGATCGTATCAATGAGATAAATACATGTCGGAGTAGCTACTTGTATAAGGGCTACTTGTGATTGTGCTGCACCAAATGATGGCTTCCACTCACAATCAATACTGACTAAATTACATTTCTCCAAATGATTCATGATGTCATAAAACTTTTCTGTTGTATCTATCATAATGATGCAGTTTTCTGGCAAAGAGAGTTCATAAAATTTTTGTGTTGAATCTGAAACAGTATCCCAGTTTTCTTCTTCAATGGGAACATCCTTTACAGATAAGTTTTGGAGTGCTGAAGGTAAATGATCTTCAGGTATATTTAAATATGTAGCCCATTTGAATGCTTCATTATGATCATAGTCAATCAACATTTTTATAAATTCGTCAGCGCAACCTTCACTTTGTTTTAATGAGTCTTTAACTAAATCATCCCACACTGAAGCACTTACATTGTGTTCTACATATTTTTGATAAATTAAATACCTTAGGCCCCCAGATGTGCGATTTTTACTTAAATTCTTACATGTATCAATTGGAACATTATACTTATTACAAATACGGGCTACCAGCTTTCCAAGAGGTTTATGGTGTAGCTTGTCATATTTAACATTATAAACTTTATGGTCTTCAATAAATTTTTGAAAAAAATCTTTAATATTGCACTTTTTATCAAGTAATGAATCCAAGAATTTTAATAGGGGTCTCACTTGACTCGGGGACTCAGCAAGATATTCATCAATAATGTTAATTTTGTCTTGTAATATCAGTGGAAAGAGCAAATCTTCTATTGGTATTTCATCATATAATTCTAAAGCACTTACAAATTGTGTTGCTTGCTTGCAATTGTCATTCTTTATCATATCTAAGACTTGTGGTAGAACTTTGTCTTTAATTGTCTTTATGTCAAAAGTTTTTACAACTATATTGAGAAAATGTTGATTTCTTTGTAATGTTGTTATATAAAAAGCTGGAAGTTTTAAGGATTCATCGGGCATTTTATTATTCATTTGTGACCATTTATGTAAGGATTCTATAATATAAAAAGGAAGAGTTTTAGGCTTACAATCTTTAAACTCTTGGCACTTTATTATACATACTAGTGCTAATCTAAATGGATTGTCGAATTGGTATAAGGCTTTTAAGTGGTTTTCCACTGTTGGACTCTTCTTCCACGTTTTCCAAGTCATTTGTAGTTGATTAAACCAAAGCTGAGTGTGTTCGTCAAGATTTACATCTAATCCCATCTCTTGTAATGAATCTTCAATAGATGGAACAATCTTAATAGACTGGTGGCTGCTACTAACGAGATCGCTCAAATTCATTGTTATATAACTTATGTTATAATTTAAGGACCTTTATTTTTTTAATATAAACTTTTCCACTGCTACCAACGAAATAAACAATAAATTAAGTTTTTATGACAATCGGTGGAATTTTGAAGCTTGACGACATTATTGACATTTGACGCAAAACGCAATTGTCACTTTGAAATCGTAGTTAGAGAAGGCGCCACAAAAGAAGCCCATGGTGAAATATCAACTAACCAATAATGGCTTATAGAATAACAAACAGGTGGTTGAAGGAATTTCAGCGACTAGAATTGTGATTCAATACATGAAATGAGAATTATTAATAATGTACATCAACAGAACACACATACATTATTGCCTATTTTTTTCCTAATTAATCTGTAAATAACGAATATGAAAAATCGTTTCGTCCAAACAATTATTTTATGACAATCAATAAAACTAAATAGCGTGATCGTTATTCCTTAACTGGCACCTGGATACCGAATTTTTTGAGTGTAAAAATAACATAATATTCACATTTATATATTGTTTGACGTACAAATAATAAAGTAGATAGACAACAAATCTAAATTCGAAAAAAATCTGATATAAATAATTGTAAAAACACAAATCTGAAAGTGGAATAGCATCAACAATGTGAAGGCCATACGGAAAGATTCTTGGATGGTTGAATATAAGAGATAGCTGAAACTCTATAACACATTCATGCGAAATGCAAGGCGAATGACGAACATACGTATTTCATCATTTTACCAGTAACGGCCTTTACACATTACATATTCCATAGTCATGTTCGTCATTCACTATCAAGCTCTTTGTATTAAAAATACATGACGTACAATATTATACGTCTGTTATTTCTGACTGCTTCATGTTTTTACTTTTTAATCTGTATAAAAAGTATCAGCAAAATTGAATTGCTTGAAAATTGTCACATCATTTTGTCATTCCATAATTTCGTACTAATATTTTGAGGAAATACAGAGCAATATTTACATTTTACACTATAACTACGATTATTGTGAATTTAATATTTTCTACTAAAAGTATTAAGTAGCTACTTGTTTTTTTCGTGTTTGAAAAGACGAAAATCTAAAATGGAGCTGTCAGCAGAGGGTAAAACTCCGGAATATATGGCATTAGCCGGAATTAAGTTCAAGCTAACACTACCACAGCTTAAGAATGATCCTGCATTAAGTGAACAGTTGCTTCAGGGTATTAAGGCTGGTCATATGGCACCCTATTATAAAGAGGTTTGTTCAGATCTTGGATGGAACTTCGATCAGAAGTTGTATGATCAAATGACAAAAGAGAATGAAGACAGGCTCGCTAAGTTTCAAGAAGATGATTCAGAGACACCTGTCTGGCAAGATCGGTAAGCTGTTGTCCATGTTGAATTTAATTTTTTAAAGGATGTTAACAAAAATTCTACAATACATAGCAATAAGTAATAGCTCAGAGACAATACCCAAAAACTTCTTTATATTTCTAGCCGCTTTATAGTCTTCAAAAATATGATGTGTTTTCATGGCAATGTTATCTGAGCAACAAAGGATTTTGTAAATTTACATTTATAAGGTGAGATTATGTTAATGTGATTTTCATAATATTACAGATTGGACTATCTCTGTTCTATTGGTGACAAGGAAAATGCAACAGCCTTAGCTACATCTAAATATGAAGACTCAACATTAACAACCAACAGGAGATTGGATGCTATATTTGCTTTATTCAGAATTGCATATTTCCATGGATGTAATGTAAAGGATATGGGAAAGGCAATTAATAAGGTAAAATAATGCAATTAGAAATTGAGTCCAGCTTGTTTTAGCATACATACAATTTAGAACTGTTTCATTGAAAGTTGGTAATAAACATAACAAAACCTTCTGTATCATTAATTATTAAAAATATTCACTATCATCATGTAATTAATTATAGAAATAACAATACAAACATTAACATTAACATTCCTTTTTCTAATCTTATACTATTTGCTTTTTCTGAACAAACATTAAACTAAATTAAAGTGTTGTAGGAATTGTTAACAACAGGGTATGTGTAAGCTAATCAAATATTTCTAGAAGCAAAATAATTTAATTTTTATTTGATTGTATGTTATTTGTTTTAGGGCTTTGTTGATCTATTTTTATTTTTTAACAGGCGCATGAACTAGTTGACAAAGGTGGGGACTGGCGTTCCAGGAATAAGCTCAAGGCATATGAAGCTATTTATTGTTTGGCAGTGAGAGACTACAGTCATGCTGCTGATCTGTTCATTGATTGTGTTTCAACATTTGAATCTTATGAACTTGTTGATTTTGGTAAGTTTAAGCTAAAAATTATATAATATAAAATTAGTTTGATCAATCGGGGAATTGTGTATGTTTGAAGCAACTGTAAACATATATAATACATAAACATCTTTTCGTAATCCAAAAAACTGAGATTATTAAAGTACTTATTTATTATAGACAATTTTGTTGTGCTATATTATTAGTTTTAGCATTATTGCTTCACATACAGTTATATCTACATTAATTTATATATGATGTGGACTGAAGAAAAACAAGGTACTATTATTTCTATTGTCCATAATTTATTAAATTTATTTCCAGGTACCATTATTCAGTACTGCGTGTTAGCGTGCGCTCTGGCGCTGGAACGTCATGCGTTACAAGCGGCGTTGAGGAGGCAAGGTGCCGCAGTACAAGCACTCCGCTCAAGGTTCCCCGAGCTCAGGGAGCTGGTGGAATCTTTGCATGAATGCCGTTATGCAGACTTCATGAAGAGTCTTGCATGGGTGAGATTTTTTTATGAATAGCCCTAATTTTCTTATATATTAAACCATACTCTTAAATGCAAGAAAAGTAAAATCTATCACCATTTTATCTTGTGAAGATATTTTCAATGTGTTTTTTATGCCATAAGCCAACAACTGATCACCATGGCACATGATTGCAATTGCATAAAAGATTGATGACTGGAAAGAAGTTATGGACGGACATGAAAAAGTGCTAATAAAAAAGCCAAAATATGTCCATATTAACTTACTTGCCTCAAAAGGCAATGTAAGATTTCAACATAAATTAAAGATAAAAACTGAAATTCATTGCTATATAATGCATTGAACTGATTTTAATTAAACTTGAAATAGGAAGCATGTGTAAAGTTAAGAATAGCAATACAATTAAGAATATATTTCTACAAACAAATAATAATATTTACTGTACAAATTGGCCGCTTCACATGTAGATGTGATTTCTTCTTTCTTTCGTTCAATTCTTTAAAATTGAACCTGTATTAATATATAGTTTATTTTATTATTATATGTTTTTATAATGTGCATATTATACTTTCAGGTGGAAACTCAGATCTGTGTGGACCCAGTATTCAGACCCCACTATCAACACTACGTGCGTGAAGCCCGCATCAAAGCCTATGTCCAATTGCTTCGTGCGTACCGCTCACTCAGTTTGGACAACATTGCAGACACATTTGGTGTAACAAGAGAGTTTATAGAAGAGGAGATCTCTACGTAAGTATACTTAAAATTCACAATATTTCCAAAATGCTAAGTTCAACATTATTTTATTTATTGATGCCAACTTGTCCTAAATCATTATATTATTGAGATACCAAGAAAAAGAAAATCGAAGTTTCATTAAAATTCTTACTAATATTATCAACTGATAACATTTTTCACTAAGAGTGTGTTTGTTGGTGGTTTTAGGCTGATGTTATAGTGAATGTTGTGGACAGTTCCATAGGCAATACAACATAGTTATTTAATAGTGATTAATTTTTTAGTACAATTAATTCAAAGATTTTTAATAAGTTGTGTATTCTTTAATGTAACATAACATGAGAGTAGATTTCTGAGCATATGCACGTAACGCAATCTGTGTCGTACGGTCCTTTGAGCCGACAGAGCCAGCGGGGACCGTTGACTCGTTGATTGTTTAAATGACTGCCTCATTGTTGCTCTTGTAGTAATACCCCTAATACGAAAACATCTTGAAGAGACCCTACATTTCAAAGAACCAAAAAGTTTGATAACACATCTATTACTTTGCATAACAATCGTCATGACCATCTCAATTAGTGAACCAGTCTGATAACAAAGTTAGCTAAAAGTTGTCTCAAAAAAAAAAATGTGTAATTGATTTTCTTCTGCTTCCTACTAATATTTTAAATGCAAAAGTTTGTGATGATGGATGGATGGATGTATATATATTTGTTACTCGTCATCATCATCATCATCACCACCATCATCATCACCACCACCACCATCATCATCATCATCATCATCATCAGCACATATATTTTCCCACTGCTGGGACACAGGCCTCCTATGAGGGTTATTTGTTGCTCAGTCAGGCGAAAATCACCGAAAGGATTTAGCTGATGCTTCGCAGTGATCTAGCATATGTACCAAAACAACCCACTAACCGGGTGAAATCGCGCGGCACATCTGGTCCCAAAAAAACGAACTTTTTATGTAGTACATAGAGTTCAGTATGAAATAATTTGTCTTAAAAAATGTATAAAAAAAGAATAATTAAATATAAACCACACTGCAGTTTCACGGCCGCGGGTCGGCTCCAGTGCCGCATCGACGCGGTGGCGGGGTGCGTGGTGACGGGCGCGGGGCGCGGCGCGGACGCGGACCGCTCGCAGCTGTACCAGGCGACCATACGCGAGGGGGACCTGCTGCTCAACCGCGTCAAGAAGCTCGCTAGCGTTATTAACTTCTAATTCCTTCTGGCGCCCTGGTAATGTTTTGTGATTTGTTCGACTGTACTTTGAAGGATGTGGCTTCCTTATTACTTATCGGATGTTGGATTTTTTGAAGCTTCGATTATTGTCGATGGTAAATGATTGTTTGACATCAAATTTATATTTATCCTGTATATTTGTTATTGAGTACGGATTATTCAGATTGGTGAAATATTAACAGAGCATCTTTTACCATTAACAATTGAGTTTGATAATTATGTTTTTCTGGATCCCTTATTTCTTTTGGGATCTTTGTGTTTTATGGATTTTTCAGAATAGTATCGAAGCTCTCAATTAATCTGGATGATCTCTCATTCTTTGAGATAAAAAATAATGTTTATGCAGTTTGAATGTAGTCGTGAAATATGTACCATGTTTTTAAATAGCTACCTAATATAGTGTAATACTG
>NC_052102.1:5063960-5087891 GCF_012273895.1 Zerene cesonia | reverse complement strand
ACAGATTCGAAATTCAAATGTAATATTTTTTTATAATTAAGTGTAACAGTATTTATGGCCAGACTAAGTAAATACAAACATATTTGTATTTAATCATATGAGAAGATATACACGGAGGTACATTTTATAATCATATTAGCAATGAACATCTCACTACCTATTAACAATAAGAAACTCACTTCAAAGTTAAATGCTGCACTAGGTACCTCTAACTACGAATCTGTATGTCCAAAATATTTTGATGGAATATCTATATCTTCAGTTTAAAAAAATAATTGCTCACAAAATATCACTTTAAATAATTTTTGAAGTAAGTATTAAGGTTGAGAAGGTGTCTAATTAATAAGAATTACCGATTTACAATCTTAAACAATCGAAAACATCTCACAAAGACCATGTGATAACAAGGATAATACTACAAAAAAAACGTATTCGCGAAAGCGGTGACAATAACCCTTTAGAGGTCGAGGCGAGTAAACAGTAACAAGGCGTTAAGCTATGTCAATGCGGAGGGAAGCCCACTAGAGCAGCGAGCGACGCAGCTCCGCGGACGAGACGCAACTCGAATTGCGCCTTTCGTGCACGCTTCGCTCACCGCTCACAACTGCGCGTCAATCACTGTCCAAATGTAATAACTTAATTTTGACATCTTCAGCCTCTGAATTCCACCGCAAAAATCACTTCATAACATCACATGAAACGCGAACGCCGCGAGCGCTTACCCACTTATTATCGCTTCAATATACGTTCCTTTTGCCCACGTAATTATACTCACTCCAATCGACATTACGGCTTCATCGCGCAATGTATCATCTCTACAGTTTATGGCTGTGTGGTTGTGTAACGTAAAACCGCGTGAAAATCGCAATAGCTTTTCAGAGGGAGATATTAAAATGCATGGAAATAAATTCGGCGTCGCATTCGGTCGTACAGCTTTGGGGGTGCAGTAAAAATAAACAGCGACGCCATTAGAACTCACTTCCATATTCAAATTTATGAACGCGTCCGCAACGCCCGGCCGCCACTCATGCCACCAGCTCACCGACCGTTTATACGCCTGATGTAAGGACGCTTATATTGTTATTGTATTCAAAGGACAATTTAGGTTTACATAACCATCAGGTAATATATAAACTAAATTGACCAATGATTTGTACTGCCAAATAATATATCTGCGATTTCTAATTATCTATTTCGCTTCTTGAAATTTAAACCGAAATGAGATGTAAAAAATTTCTATAAATCAATTTGGATATAAATCACTAAGCTCCATACATTTGAATTAAGCTGGTTTGTACATCCATACTTTATAATCATTCAGATTAAGAAAATATAAAGATTTTCGAATTATTTTAAAGCAAATAATTTCTATCATATTTATATCTCGGGACGAATAACATCATAAATAGAGTAAGAATTAATCACATGGCGTTGTACGCTCACGCCGAACTGTACAGGGCACATGCTTTAGCTTAAATAAACATACGTTTTCAAAAATTTGTGTATTTAAATTGAATGCGACTTGTGTTACTGGAGCTATTTCTGTTTAACAGCCGCACTGATGGATCTGAAATAACACCTTTACCGTTCACAGAACTCGCATTAATTCATAGGGGATTAGGTGTCATCATAAACAGGAATTATTTAGTCAACTGAGGTTAAAAACAACAACAGCTCTTACTAATTACAACTGTAAGTCAAATTAACAGCTTGCATTGAGCAAGACTTGAATAATTAAACGAAGAAAGTCTAAAATTCTGTATTGAATGTTGAGCTGGGTGTTTTACTTTAATAATTTATACGAATATTATTTGTATTTCATTATCTATAAAATTTTGATTTCCCAATACAATCTTATACAGCTATAACTGAATTGCAATACAATATAAATTACATCTTTGAAATTATTACAAATAAATCTAACGTTGCCAGCTATTAAAATATTTCTAGAACAATATATTTCAATTTCATGCACCACCACATACTACGTTTCACATAAACGTATAGGCACATAACATTTGTAGCGGCCAATAAATGCACTAAAAAGTACACTAACTACAGGTATATTCACATCGCCACATTAAAGTCCCGAGCCGAAGCGATGAATATTCAATACAAACAGACAGATATAAAAAGTCAGTTGATGTTGATCGTTAATTAAAACTTTATTTAATTGATTTTATCAGATAGCATACACAATGTCGTCTTACTAACTCAACAGAATTTATCAATAAAAAGAAGCAGGCCCTTGTAATCAAGTAAATAAAATTTAGAGTTCGTTTAAAAAGAAACGATTCTGAAGTAAATATTTTATTTATATTTGGACGCTTCTTTTTTAAAGCAAGTTAAAACCATTTAAATACATCTTACAAAATGCACATGTGGAGATTGCTCTCAGTACCCACCCAGTAAGGAAAGATTTTTGTTCACATTTTAGTTAAGAACATAAGATCCCAAATGTTGATAATTTTAGACGTTATTTTTAAATTTAAAATTAACAAAAATCAAAACTAACGCATCTCAATAATTCGGCCATTAAATTAGTACCTACTTATATCTAGTCCCAAAATCGCTAAATAATTTATAATCCCCCATTACATAAAAAGCGAATTTACAGTTTTAAACTCTGTAAAACGCTAACATGTTCAATATTGACAACAAATTATGAATGTCATTTGTGAAGTAATGTTATAAGTTTAAATGGAAGGTAAAAGTTTTTAATAGGTCCAATTATAAAGCGGTAGCGAGTCGCACGTCGCTCTCGATCCTCGACCCAATGACTGGCAGATTCGGCTAAATTGCTTCTATCACATTAATATTGGATTCGGCCCGCCCCGGGACTACCGTACGTATATCTATTTAATTTAAAGAACACAAAGCGATTGACATGGCTCCCGGCATCCGCTTTTTGATAAGTCGCAGTTTCAAAAATTAAAATCCATGTCGATTTAGCCGGTATCTAGTTAGTTGTCATTGTAGTATTCGATACAGCTGTCGTTGGCCGACTGATGACTCAGTGAAATGTTCGCTTTTCATTTTTACTATTTTAATTGGATAGATTTTGATGTAGGTACGTAATAAAAAGTAAAAGAACTAATTATGAATCATAGGCAATTTATTTGCATCGAGGTTTTTGAGTTTTGACCATTTAAATTGTAAATGCTACTTATTATTATTCAAAATATTTGTATTGGAGAAAAGATTTCAATTTTGTAATGTAAATTAATGTATTAGCTGTCTAACAAATAATTTATATATAAATTATTATTTGATATTATTATTCAATAACTACTAAAATAAAATTTAAATTGTATCAATTTTTCAGCACACTGTCTTAATTAATAATCCTATGAATAAAATACACGTCTAAAATAATATGTCTAAAAAATTATCATTTTTTATTCACATAATTTAAAAACATCTAATAAATCAACAAATCTCTCATAAAATAATGCTAACAAAAACATGATAAACTTATTACACGCTAGTACTGGATCACATACTACATTGCACCTATGTTGCCAATGAAAACAAATGTACTAATTCACAAACAAAGGATTATAACTTACAAAGTGTAGCTTCAATTAGCGAATGTGGGAGGCTTCGCGGGGCGAACGTCGGTCGCCATCTAGCGGGCGTCAACACCGCCCACCGGCGTCTGGAGCCCGCGGCCGCGGCCACATGTCACTTATGAATATGAGGCGTTATGATTATGAAATATGCCCCGCCCTGAATATTGAATATGGAGGAGGGAGAGCTCGGAACGCGTGCGAATGGGCGAAGTTTGATTTATGAGCCGGGCGCGGCCCCGCCTCCCTGTCATAACCGTATACCTGGTGCGCGCGCGCGCGGCCGCCCGCCGCCCGCCGCCTCGCGCTCAGTCCCGCGTCAGATGGCGAGAGGTGCGCTCCTCTGACAGCGTCCGCACCGCACTCCGAGTCCGCACGTCGAGCGAGCCCGTCCGCGGCTCCGCGCGAGTGAACCCGACTGTGTGTCCGAGGGCGAGCGCTCCGCTCCCGCCTGCCATGCGCTGGCTGTGAGCCGCCAGCCCCAGCGCCACTCAACATGCCGCGCGTGAAGCCCGCCTGCGTCCGCCGCGTCTCCATCGGTACTTACTTCTTCACTATCGTCACCCAAACATCACCCAACTAAAGGACTGTGAAGTCTCCTTGAGGAGCATAAATCGTGTTACCGCTTTTCGGTTCTGAAAGTTTCGTTTGTCATTTATAAATTAAAATGATTCAGTTAGCGACGATAAAATTTGGCATTCATCAAAAAGTGTGCAAAAAAATTCGGCCTCTGCGTGGTGAGTAAACAGTGTAGTGAATTGTTGAACCCGGTTATTTCTGATATTTAGCGTTAGGCGGCTACTGATGTATGTACGAGCTTTTATCAATTTATTATGCGATTTAGTTGACTATTTAAACTTAATTATAAGCTTTTTTAAACATTTATTAAATTTTCAATGTTGGATTACTGCTTAAATCTACAATTTTACCAACATTTTTAGCTCTATTTTTTCATGCCGAGAAGCATTTATTATCCATGACATAATATGCAAACAATACCATTTAATAGTCAAAATGCCATCCCTTACTACCCTTCAATTTCTATATTTATTTAATTGAATTAATAATATGAGCAGCTTTTTGTTAACATTTAAATTCAAATTAAAATGATGCACTTTCTCTCCAAATGAAATTAAAACAAATACGCTCTTCATAAAGAACAGTAGGTACCCACTGTAGCTATTCAAAAATGTTCATAAAAGCTTTTTGTGTGTTACTCATAAAAGTAACTAAATGCACACTTATGAATAAATTGCTTTTCTTTGTGATTTCACCACACTCTTGTTAAGACTGGGTTATGTGAAATAGCATTTGTAAAGCCTTAAAATGTTCGAAATGGTCGTAGAATTAAATCAAAATCATATTTTATAAAATCTTAGTTGTATCTTGCTTTACATTATTAATATCAAACATAAACTATAATAATACTTAAAAGAAGCAATATTTACTCAAGATTTTGTAATAATGGAATTAAACGAGTCTTCTTAGACAAATACTTATCAAAAATAAAACGTGAGTAGTTCCGCGGAAAGCTTACTTTCGAGTGTCATAATCCCGAAAAAGTATCACGTTTTGATAAAAGCCTTAAGTGGCTGTATATTATTCGAATGACAGGCTGTCAAAATTTTATATATCAGCCGCTACACTTCTTTATTGCTGTTCTATAAAATTTTTAGTGGACTTTTTATCTTTCAATGATTGAAACAAGCTGCATAACTATATTCTAGAAGAAATATTTGATAACGAATTCGATGGCTCCAATATAAATACAAAAAACTTAGCCAGCAGGTTCTAATCCGTTTTACTAAAATGAAATATTGATACTTATGTATATTGCGTCCATTTACCTTGAATGATGAATAATAATTAAACTTAATGTATAAATTATAGACTTTCTGTAAGTGGATTAATTACCATCGTGTTTCAAATTATATAGTTTAAATATTCGAACGGCTATGATATTTATGGAGTATATAATGAACACATTATGAACCAAATCGATGATAGATCGCTAGTGAAATAAACAGGAAATCCCAATTTTAGCTCAGTTAAACATCAACTGAAAAAGTGGCTTTGATAGAAACCGATTTCGAGCTTCTGTATGATAGAAATGTATGAATATATGTGTAATATTCTTTGTCAATAGCTAAACTGAATATTGACGAGCCGCATTCTGTTGTATTTTTAATGCAAAACGTTTTTTGCACTTCCAAGTAAGGAAGGCGTACGTCGACTGTCGCAATCTTGCGCTTTGAGTCGCCGCGCGCTGCCCGCAAAGCTTACACCCAAATTGCGATAAACAGACACCACTAATCCTCCTTCTTACAAACTAACTATTAACCGCACCGGTATCTCGATACAAATGAGACATTTAAGCCCTTACCGCAAGATTATCCCGGATTATTATGATGTTTTGTGTCGGTGCTCACTTTTCGCTCGCTTTTAAATGTAAACATTTACAAACGCTGTCGATAAATAAGGGACTGCGTAAAATCCATGCCTATAGATAACTTTACTTTCTAATATAATAATTATGTTGCGGACATCAAATGGACATTAAAAACTCTATGGTGAAAGTTGAATAATCGATACGATAAGCAAATTTATGCGTTTACGCATTAAATATTTTAATAACCTGATATGAAGTACTACTCTTCGTATCTTTTTCAATTTTCTATATTCAAATACGATAACGGAAAAGCAATCATAAAAAAGGTAGGTACATTAAAACCACTCTTGATAGTGTCACCTTCATAATTATTATCTATCATATAGATAATATCATTGTAGTCGTGAGTTTATTAAATATAAAAACACTAACTACACCGAAATGTTTCTAATATCAGAAAGTATGCGTTTTAAATGAACAAAGGTCCGATAGGTACTAATCACTGTAGGTATATGTTAACAAATGGTATTATAAATAATAAATTTCGAATAAAAATTTTGTAATTTTCAATTAGAATACAAACTTACATATAATATATTATCTATATTTGAATTATAACAATGGATGATTAGTGATGCTCCCAAACAAAGGTCGAATAGATCACCGTCACATTGAATTTAATATATCTACATAGTTATAGTTTATATGAATTAACAATGACCGCACTATTCTTCAAAATAAGAAACCAAATAATAGAGTATCACTTATTATCATTCGTGTCAAGTCATTGGTTCAAACGCTTGGGTAATTTAAAAAATATCAATTAAACATTATAATTTGAATCTCTTTTTATTCATTGTTTGTGTATTCTATTGTAAAGCTAATTTGACCCCAATATATACTGTCTATTGTTAAGGGACTAATTTAAATGATAACTAACATGAATTCGTTTTCCTGACTTTAATCAGAAATAGAAAATGTTTAATATTAATAAATTATAAATTTTCAACGTTTAAGTAGGTACCTAAGGAAAACTTTTTACCTCCCATATTTAAGCCAAAACAATACATTATCATATTAAAAACTTTTGTTGTACGTTTATTCTTGTTTAAAAGTGTTTTTAAAGGCGCTATATTAATATATAATAGCTGAATAAAATACCTATCCCATCTTTTTCATAAACCATAAACAATTTAAAACTTTCTGTTGTGTGCGTACACAATTTGAATACTAGAAAAAACGTTATTTGTCACCTTTTTTCGATACAGATAATAACATCAGTTTGAACAACAATTTAACCATCTTGATGATAATTTTTATTTCTATTCTTTTTTTTCTAGATTTTAAGTAGGCTTTACTATTCATAAAAACATTAATTTGTAGTCCCACAAGTTTCTACGATTTTTCTTTTTTCTTCTTCTTTGTGTGTTAAAATATACAACAAAATAAATTTAATATTGATCTTATCCTTTATATTAGAAATTGTAAATACAGAAAAAGATCTACTGTGTGTCTCTAATACATATTATACTAATTATAACTTATTTATATGCAGTATCTTTTTGTTGAAAATAGCATATGTACCCTACGCCATTTTATAATTGATTGAGAATTATTTTCTTATAAAATATATGTATGAATATCCACCAGCACACATAGGTATTATACTTGATCATGGCACCATCATAGTATCACGTATGTTCGGCATACTGATAATCAATATAGTGATACATAAGAATAATTTAACTCTACATTATCTTTATACATAGGTCTTGTTATGAAAACCATTATCAAACGTGCCTATACAAAACATAAACATTCTCTTTACGTTCACTTCCTTAACGACTTGTTTCAACGCAATATTAGCCAGTCAAAGATAATCATAAATTCAAACATTATAGAATAAATCCATACATCCATGATATTACCACATATGATACACTAAAATAGGCTTTGCTTTTTGAAATAATGACATTTACAACGGGATGAAGCAAGATTAAAATAAATCACGTACGTCTTAATTTACGCAGTATTAATTTCGAGAGGGATAACAAATAAGTAGAAAATTCATGTCTCTTATATACTAAATTATATTTTTATGTATGACTAGCTTCCGCCCGCGGCTTTGCCCGAGTGGAATTATAATATTTACAGGAAAGCTCTACTTACTAGCTTACTTGGTGTGCTCAGTAGATCGAGACAGTATTTCAAGCCGGCCCACCGACTTCAGCTGTACAAGGCTCAGGTGCGACCGCATATGGAGTACTGTTCTCATCTCTGGGCTGGAGCCCCACAGTACCAACTCCTTCCTCTTGACCGTATCCAACGTCGAGCAACTCGAATTGTCAATGACCGTAGGCTTTCCGATAGGCTTGATTCTCTATCTTTACGAAGAGACGTTGCGTCTCTTTGTATTTTATATAGAGTGTACTATGGGGAGTGCTCTGAGGAATTGTTCAACATTTTACCAGCCGCACAGTTCCAACATCGGACCACCCGCCGTAAAAACCAATGCCATCCTCACCACCTGGATGGTTGGCGGTCCACCACCGTACGCTTCACCCGCAACTTCTTTCCGCGTACGGTGAAGCTTTGGAACGATTTACCAGCTACGGTGTTCCCGAACAATTACGACATTGGGGCCTTCAAGAAAAGAGCGTATATGTCCCTGAAAGGCCGGCAAAGCACTTGTAACTCTAGTGTTGCAAGTGTTTATGGGCGGTGGTGACCACTTAACATCAGGTGGCCCACCTGCTCCTTTGCTTGCTCTGCCATAAAAAAAAAAAAAAAAAAAAAAAAAAGCATTTAATCGGAATAAAAAGTATCCTATCACCCAAGCTAGCTCATACCCTGTCTGTATACCAAATTTCATCAAAATCCGTTCTGTAGTTTCAGAGTGATTGACGGACAAACATCCAAACAAACAAACTTTCACCTTTATAATATTAGTGCGATAATAAAGACTCATACTTATCCTAACAAATATTCTAAATGTGGAAATGTTTTGTTCCTTTGCTTGTCCTTTTTGTACGTCGCAACGAAGTGTTTTTTTTTCCCTGGAGACAGAAGACTAGAGAGTGATACAGAATATTTTAAACCGCGGTGAAACATCTCATTCCCATTAAAATTTTCTTTGCCTACGTGGTCGAATTAGAGGGGCAAAACTATAAAGGCGACAATTGGTACTATTCTTTGTTTTCAACAAAATAACATATTTTTATTATCACTACCCAACTCAAGTTTTGCATACTGAATTAATAACAATAAATTAAGTATAAATTTAAAAAAAGGTTGTAAGAAGTTTTGCTTTTTGCATTTTAATTCGTATTGTTAATTTCGACAATAGATAGGTATTATTTACTAATGTTAGATAATCTCAATCAAATACTGACTATTTAAGTTACTCTAGATATTTACTCATTATCTAATTGCTGAATTTTCACAGGTACATAATTAAATAATCATATTTGATCAAAATTAGTGCAGTGGTGGCTCAGTGGTGAGAACCTCGTACTTCAAAAATCGATAAGTCGGGGTTCGAGACCGGGCGAGCGTGCAGGAAATAAATTGATTTTTCAATTTATCTGCACATGTAGATAACATCACCACTGCTCACGGTGAAGGGAAACATCGTGAGGAAACCGGCATGTCCGAGAATCAAAAGTTCGACGACATGTGACATCTGCCAACCCGCACTTGGCCAGCGTGGTGGATTATGGCCTGATCCCTCATAGGAGGCCTGTGTCCCAGCAGTGGGAACATATATGGGCTGATGATGATGATCAAAATACCCGTTGATATCAAAAAAAGCATTTTGCGGGCGATATTTGTTGCGTAAAGAGAGGACTGATTTTAATTTAAAAGAAATGTGTATTCCTAAAATACATTACAACTTTGTTACAGTTAAATTTAAACAAGGATAGTTTGTAAGAATAAAGACCAAGACGCAGTCGTCTCTTAAGCGTATCATAAGAATATATATATTATATTCATATGTATGTATTTGTAACCGGCAGTCTTTATTGTCCGGTATTCTGTATAACACTTAGGTAATAGCTATTATATCTTAGAAAAGATTCCTACCTAAATTTTATGCAGGAACTTGTAAAAAATTGCCGATAAAATTCATAATTTCTATGCCGATAAAATTCTAATTCTAAATTTAGCTTGTTCAAGAAGCAAATTTTGAATGCCTTAAGCTAATTATATTAAATTTCAATATTTGTAGTTGTATATAAAAATTTTATTTTTATTTTAAATGGTGGTAAAGCTGTGCCTACTAGTAATTTAGATACATAAGTACCAATGAGTTGATGTATATTTTAATGTTTTAATAGTTTTAACAAGAAATTATGTATCTAGTTGGTAAGCCTTTTAAATAAATAATTTTACGTGTGCTGCGAAAATCATTAACGATACATACACGTAATAATGTTCTACATAATAATAGAATTTTTGTTTAGGTATCTATTATAGTTAAGCCATAATTACAAATTTTGCTAAACATTTTAAGTTCAAATATCGATGGAATCATAACATTAAGGTTTGATTATACGGCAAATAATGACTCGGACCGGACTTTTCGTTTAGAAGTTAAGACATGCATACATATTATCTAAACAAGAAACATAATGATTTGTGTTTACATTTTCTATCAAACCGATCCAAATCAAATATATTACGAAAATAGTATAGTTATAGGTCATAGTATAGTTTTATCCTGAAATAAATCACTGGGAACGGGACCTACCTATGAAATAATCTTAAAGTATAATTTAATCTCAACAAATAAGTAATAGATAACTATGAAGGATAGGACTTCAGATGCAGCAGCTAGTCTTATAAAAAAATGAAAAGTATCAAACGTCAGGATATAGCTCAACTAGGGTTGAGCAAGAGACAAACATTAAGTGTCGTTTTAATTAAACCACTCATTTTATCATAACTTTATTACATGTAAAACTAAGGTTGTTATCGTACTGAGTATTCTAATTACTGTCATTATTTTGTACATATACCTACCTACTACTACGAAGTGCGTCATCGTCGTGTATTTCGTTATAATATGCAAAAACATAAAATTAGTTAGATATACATGGATATAATGCATATTCGGATAAAAAAAACAGCACCAGAATACTTTACATCATCGCCTTGCCTTCGAGTTATTTACATAATACTGTGTGCCCAGATACTTTTTGCATATTAAGCCCTAGTTTGGACTCTAAATGGTTATTCTAAATTAGTAAAGTTATGTCGAGCGTAAATAGTATGGTCTCATTAATAAGACCGGTAAAATAAACATCTCATACTCGGGAACAAATCACAACAATAGATATTCCTTTACGACTGTCCTAACAATAAAAATATTCAACATAATTTAACAGTGATTTTTTATAGTTTATTCTTTTATTCTTTTAAAAACTAAGTTCTTCAAGGATCGTTAGTTGTCTTGTACCTATTTTTATACCTAACTAGATCACACGTGATATTTATTTTCATATGTTTCTCTTCGTTTAAAACTACGATAACTATTTCATTACCAAAATCAGCTAAATCAGCCAAGCCGTTTCCGACTTTAAGCAAGGTAAACGAAAATCAATCATTTTTATGTTTTTTGATGTATTATTAGATAAATTATACGTACACGTAGTTATAATATAAAAAGAAATAGCTTACGGTCTTTTTTTAATTCAAACGTCCCTACCGTAGTTATGTTCAGCATAATAATAACTCTACTTAAGTCGCGTAAATAATATCAATTAATTACTGTTTAAACATTTTTACACATACCGTTATTCATAATTTACTATATGATCTAGAAAATTCTTACACTTGTACGTAGGTACTCAAATTAATTTACGGATTTAATATATTATTTGCCACATAAATGGAACTGCATTAACATTTATTAAGATAAAGGGAACTACATTAATTAAGTACATTTCTTGTTTTATTATTCATCAATAGAAATTTGAGTTACAGCTCCATAATATCATCTAAAATATAACGTATCCTGTCGGAATCGATAGCATCGATAATGATTTAATTTTTTTGTTTTAGGTGAAAGTTCGGGGTCGTGTTCTGAAGAAGAAATCCACAATGTTTTACCGGAAGATGGCAGAGACCGTCCAGAGACGCATATGTGCCCGCGATGTCAAGAACAGTTTGATAACTTTGACGATTTCTTATACCATAAGAGACTTTGCGATGAAAAAGCAATTCAAATGGGTGAAGAAAGAATGCACTCGGATCCTGAAGATATGGTTGTGTCAGGGGATGAAGAAATGGATAGTCCTAACAAAAGACTAGAACAAGTAAGAAGGCATCGGCAAGATGCAGAAAACAATAATAGCCTGGAAGACGGAGAGGCTGAAGTACCTGAAGCTGATGTTCCACCAGTTGGTTTACCCTTCTCGGTGGCTGGCCATGTAACGCTAGAAGCATTACAAAATACTAAAGTGGCAGTTGCACAGTTTGCAGCCACAGCTATGGCTAATAATGCAAACAATGAGGCCGCTTTACACGAGCTCGCAGTATTGCAAAGTACGTTATTTACACTGCAACATCAACAAGTTTTTCAACTTCAGTTAATAAGACAATTACAAAATCAGCTATCATTAACTAGAAGAAAAGATGATCAGCAGCCAAGTCCACCACCCTGTGAACAAGAACCAACCGCTCCGTCGACGCCAGTTCGCTCACCGTCGCCGCCTCGTCCGCCACGGGAGCCATCTCCTGTTGAACCAGCTCCTCCTACTAGCCAAAGCTTGCCATCAACCCATTCGCATATTACGCCTAAAATGGAACCGATATCCATTCCCAAACCCCCAACCTCATCTCCACCTATGATGTCTCATCCACCCTATAGCTCCATATCTTCATCATTAGCATCTTCAATAATCACAAACAACGATCCTCCACCGTCCCTAAATGAACCAAATACACTTGAGATGCTACAGAAGCGAGCACAAGAGGTACTTGATAATGCGTCTCAAGGACTTCTAGCGAATAATTTAGCTGATGAACTGGCTTTCCGAAAGTCAGGAAAAATGTCACCGTATGATGGAAAAAGCGGAGGGAGGAATGAACCTTTCTTTAAACACAGGTGCAGGTACTGCGGAAAAGTGTTTGGAAGTGATTCTGCGCTTCAAATTCATATTCGATCACATACTGGAGAAAGGCCATTCAAATGTAATGTTTGCGGATCAAGATTTACGACAAAAGGAAATCTTAAAGTACATTTCCAAAGACACACTGCCAAATTCCCTCATGTCAAAATGAACCCGAACCCAGTGCCAGAACATTTAGACAAATACCATCCTCCGCTATTAGCGCAGTTGTCTCCGGGGCCTATACCTGGAATGCCACCACATCCACTCCAGTTTCCTCCAGGTGCGCCGGCACCTTTTCCGCCAAGCTTGCCATTATATAGACCAACACATCATGACCTTCTTCCACCGCGTCCACTTGGCGATAAACCATTACCACCACATCCACTTTTTGCAATGCGGGAAGAACAAGATGCCCCTGCTGATCTAAGCAAACCATCTGCACCAAGTCCTTCACGATCGACATCGGAAATGTTTAAGTCAGAACCGCAAGACGAAGAAAGCCAACGAGATTCCAGTTTTGAGGAAACAGACCGAATATCACCTAAACGGGAGCCCGAAGAAAATGAGCCTGTTCAAGATACAGAGCAAGAGCGATATCCTTCTACTTCACCCTATGACGATTGCAGCATGGATTCAAAATATAGCAATGAAGACCAAATTGGCAGAGAAAGTCCACACGTGAAGCCGGACCCCGATCAGCCGGAAAATCTATCAAGTAAGAACCAATCGATATCTGGACCAATTTCAATAGCTACGGGACTTCGTACTTTTCCGTCTTATCCACTGTTTCCTCACTCTCCTCCTAGTAGCATTTCCTCGGGTAGCTTAACTCCATTCCCAAATATTCCTAACAATATACTTGAACCAGATCTTACTCGAGACCCTATAATGTATAATTCTCTTCTACCACGTCCTGGTAGCAACGATAATTCATGGGAAAGTTTGATAGAAATTAGGAAAACTTCAGAAACATCTAAATTGCAACAATTAGTAGATAATATTGATAATAAAGTATCAGATCCCAATGAATGCATAGTATGCCATCGTGTTCTTTCTTGTAAAAGTGCTCTACAGATGCACTATCGAACTCATACTGGTGAACGACCCTTTCGATGCAAGTTATGCGGTCGGGCTTTTACTACAAAAGGGAATTTGAAAACACATATGGGCGTACACCGAATTAAACCTCCCTCTCAAATGTTACACCAATGTCCCGTTTGTCACAGAAAGTTTACCGACCCTAGCATTTTACATCAACATATTCGAATGCATACAGTCGACCGTTGCAATATTTCTTTTGATCAAGGCACCCGAGACACTTGTGATAGTCAATCATTCAGTAATAATGACTCCGATATCACAGACTATTCTCCATTTTGCAACATTCCCACTCCTACCTTTCCTACTCCCTCCACTCCTGGCGACCGAAGGGCGGACTCCCGCGGAACCGACGATGAGAGCGGCCGTGAAGAGCGCGAGCTTAATACTCGGGAGTTCGACGATGAATCTGAAATAAAGGATCGTCGAACTTCGCCGCTCTCCGTCTGCGCCACGGCGTCCGAATGCGAAATAAAAACCATCACCACAACGGCTTCCCTCCCATCGGCGACAGGTTCGGAGAGCGGGCGGAGTGCACGTGCCTCACCACCATCGCCTTCACCGTCGCCATCAGCCTTGTCGACGCCGCCGCGCCTGCCACACCACTCACCGCTGCCCTCGCCGCCCACACCCCTGGCTGCGCTTGGTGCTCTCGGTGGATCGCCCTTCAGCCCGCTCGGACTTGCTTTTCCTCCCGCAGGTATGCGAAAGCGGGATCTTACATTATCGTCCGCCCCGGTCGTCCACATTTCCATTCCCTACATATTGTCCTAATATTTTTTACTCTAATATAACCTAACCGGGTGCTCAAGGACAATATGGCTATAATGTTATAAGTGAACAATGTTTTCAATAAGATGTACGTGTTGTGAAATAGAAAATAACAATTAAAAGTAAAATTTCTTGTCCAGTGCGCGGTAATACGACGTGTACCATCTGCTACAAAACATTTGCCTGCAACTCCGCTTTGGAAATCCACTACCGAAGTCACACCAAAGAACGTCCGTTCAAGTGCACGGTCTGCGATAGAGGCTTTTCGACAAAGGTAAGTTTATATTTGGTTCCATTAACATATTTTTATATTTACTAGACAGTAAATTAAATTTATAAAAGTGGATTCAGAAAATTATATTCAAAACGAAATTCCTTATTTCTAATCGTATAAACTCCTATCGAGTATCTTTGGCTCGAAGCCAGTTCATACTTTATTGTTACACAAATAGCGACACATATCTACGCGTTTACGACGTTTCCTCTAATTTTCACAACATATCTAATGCCTTATTGTCGAAAACAAACGTTTTCAATGTGTAAATACTGTATATAAATGTTTCCATAATAATTGCATACGGGTTTATACATAAAGGTTATATTTACTGCAACTTATAAGATAAAGTCGTCCGTTCGCACGGTTTACCAAAAACCAACTCAATGTTGGTGTACGAAACTGCATACTCCGGTTTCATTTCATCCAAGTTTCAGTGCATTAATTTTGCAGGCTGTAATTACAAGTCTCTAGTCGACGCCTCTAGCTCGCATAAGTTTCGGTCGTTATTCGTTGTCTTCCTCTCTCGAGCCAGACTTGCTGAGTAATTGACGACCAACTTTACAAACTTGTAGGCTCGTTTATTCTGATTTAATCAAATCGTATTGTATTAACTTCCTTTTTGATTCAATTATTTACTTATTGTATATTAGACCTTATTTGTTTCGCAATTGAATGCATTTCTTAATTGTGCTTTGGTCGATAAGCGTGTCTACATTTTAATTTATGGACTAACAGCTCATAATTATAACTTAATTAAATATAGCAGTTGTGCAAGAATTATTTATTAAGACACCCAGAGCACAACTACAATATTATATTATAATATGTGCTTCTATTTCTAATGTTTTACAATAATTTTGCGTTTTGATATTCCTGGCATTTTTGGATGTTACGATAGAACGTTGAAATATCTTCATAAAAAGAAAGTAGAAAAAATTAGGAATGCATAAACATTTGTATAATGTTTTCCTTATTTATGGGACTCATATTGGCCCTTATATCCTCATCACCTTAAATGGTGGTTGAATCCTTTAAACGGCTTTCATTACAGTCTATTTATGTCTTAGGTAAGAAACCACTCAACGGCATAACTTGACTTTCGCCGATTTACCGGCGAGCCGTGTTCACTTGACGCGCTCAGATATGCAACACTCGCTTTACATTAAAGCGCTATTCTAGATATTACATCACCTTTCTATTGTTATTTTCTCGATTCCCCGTAGGTATTGAATGTTACATTTGCTGCTTCAAGCCTCGGATTTATTTGTGTTATTTTGTACGTGTCTCAAAATAGATTAAATATGCAGATAGCGAAAGGCTTTTATAAGAAATGCTTTTTGCAGTATCGTTATTTCGGCCCAGATAAATCAATCGTTCGATTGAATCGTTATGTATGGTCACAATACAAAAAAAGTTAGGTATATTGTTTCGAATATTTTGATCTCCCCCAGCGATGATAATAAAGCAATATCAGATTAAAATAATTAATGCAATACTTAAGACGGTTCAAAGAATATTTCTGCTTTTATGGCAAATCAAGTTTTATAATCAGTTTGGCCAATATTTCAAGCGTGAAGCTGCGCTTGCGTCGCGGACCATCGTCGCCACAAAAATGATAAGTCATAAAAACAACGTCACGGAAAACGATCGGAATATTAATTCATGTCGTAAAATATTTATTGCTTATAAATCCTTGAGCCTTTACCTACGCCTCTTCTCATAAAAGAATATTTATGCTTCAGAAAATAACATTTTTTCGTTGTTTCCCTAAGTGTCTATGCGGGTGCCTTATCAATAAAATGAGTCTAAAAGTATATTTTATGATGGCGCCGCATATTCACTAAGATCCAAGAGCCGTTACCTATTGTTGGAAATATATTTATCTAGAGTAATTTCACTTTGATATATACTGCAAGTTACATTTCTTACATTGTCGAGATATAACTTTCGCCAAATTTCCCTAATTATATTAATTATAAAAACTTAAAGTATGCATAAACAATTTTAAATGTAGGTAGGTACTGGCCACCCCGGTTTCACGCAGAATGGTAACGACGACTTCTCGTTCTCAGTGAAGTGACATATATAAACCGCTTACAAATATTTTATCAGAATTACGTAAATTTATAACAGCTCAATGATGTCCTACGTTAAATTAATGCTGTTTCGAAGATATGAAGTTACCAGTTGATACTATTTTAATTTAGCTACATTAAAATTTTTATAAAGCTGATATGATATCACTTTTTTAAATCATGACCCACTTTTTGTCCCTACGATTGCAAACATGTCAATATTTATGAAGATATAATTACTTTTTTATTATACTGTGCAACGTCGCATGTACAGTAAACATAACAAATAATTATTCAGTGCAAATTTGTCCGAATGATAAGATTGTACCTGTTATATTTTAATGCATACAACTGCAGTAAAATATTAAATGTATCGACTGTACCGTAGCGTAGCAGAATGTGAATGTCAAATCGGTTGTAGAGAATATCGGGAAACAAGCAGCGAGGCCTTATCGAATAGTGTCTGCTTACAAGCACATTTAAAATTACAATAAGTGTAGCCGACACCCGTACCGATGAAAGTTCACGCGCTAAACTATGTATTATCGATTATTCTGATCACCGTCGCCAGTTTATTGACTCCAAATACTCTTTCAATGTTTAAGATAACACTGCAATTTCACATAAACACCCTTAAATGAAAGTCATCCGCGATACTCTAAAAGGAAAATACTCATATTACAAACAATATTCCTACATAATTAATAGTTTTACATTATTGAATTAAATTGGATAGGAAATTTCGTTGCATATTATAAATTGTAATAAAAAATAAGTACCTTCCTACTTAATATTTACGTTATAGTGCTGCTCGTGAAATCAGTTAATATTACGTAATATATCACATAAAATAAACATAATATTTTAAGAATCTTTCTTTATAAGTATTAAATTATGAATCAGCACTCAAGTCAAAATAGATAATTATTATTAAAAAACATAGATAAGCCCACATAATGACATTTTTATTGGTTTTTTATGGGCCATGATATTATACATACCCTAAAATTTGTAATAATTAACATTACATTTTTATTGGTATATACATGGTTATAAATATACCAGTCATTTCAAGATATTCCTAGATATTACAAACCTTTTAATTAAAATACGGTCTCTACCGCCGCGTAACCCGTACAATGTACATATGTTACGTAGGCGCCATCTGTTATTGAATGGCAGAACTATTTCTCTAGATGGAAAGCTATTTAAATGCAATTGGTTATTAATAATATTAAGATTTCGTTCCCCAAAAATATCATTATGATTCAATTATTTAAGCTTTATTATAATGTGGCTTTCATTTTCGTAAGGATTTTACTAAATCATTATTTAATTTATCATTAATTTCAAATGAATTAAGAAATTTATTTCCATTACAAACAGAATAAATAATTAATTATAATAAAAGATATATCATAGTGCAGGGTTTTTGAAGGTTTCGAGAATTTGGCATTGATAAATATACAATTTATATTAAATGTAAATATTATATCTTTTCAATAATAATGAGTTTAGAAATATAAATCAAGCCATCGACAATGCATAAGAATTACCTAATTAATAACTACAAAGTTACAAAGTATCATGTGACCTCATTTTTAAATACTGATAGGTACCTACAAAATTACTTAAACTGTATATTTTAGATAATATGTTTTTAACATTTTTCGAACATAAGCATATGGAAAATATTTTTATTTGACGTAGATGTCTACTGAAAAGTTAAAAATAATGTTATTGTTAAATGTGCTAAAGTAAAATAATGAACAAATAAAAATTATGTTACATTTGATATTTATGTACATATAGTAGGTAGTAAAATTTAGTAGGTATACAAACTGTATACATTAGGCTATATTCATGAGTTGTATGTTATGTATCTTTAAGCCGAGATTTTTAACGAAATCTCTATAGTTATTGAGTTTTGATAACTCTCTCTCTCGGTATTCTTAAACGTGTTCTCCTCGCTGGTTTCATCTTAGATAACAATTTAAACCTTCTCTTATCCAATGTATTGCTTGATCTGTTCCCCTAATTAGAAAATCTATGTGAGCTGAGCGTGTGTGTAAATTTTGCGTGTATTTGTGGTTCCAGAGCAGTGGCGGTTGCCAATGCGCCAGGCGCACGCGCGCTCCTCGCCCGCCACACGCCACTGCTTTGGACCTCTGGAACGCCTTCGTCTACCCGGTATGAGAGAGTGACGCCTGAGCGTGGCCTCTATAAAATAACATTATTTTGCTTCTACACTTAACCGCCCCAAATTGCATTTATATTAAGCGAAGCGTAACGAAACCTCAACACTAATCGGTGTTCCTTTCGATAGGGTAACATGAAGCAACACATGCTCACGCATAAGATTCGGGACATGCCACCGGGCTTCGACAAAAATGGAAGTGGTCCTACGGGAGCGGCGAGCGAGGACGGCCGCGAGCCGAGCCCCGAGAGGCGATCCTCGCCTGACAAGATGGACTTGAAGCGGTCTCCGCCCGCACACCCGCCGCCGCCGATGAATCACCCGCCCCCGATTGACATGCCGCCTTTACCAAAGAGACTAACAGGTAATTGTTATGATACAACTCGACGAAACAAACGTTACATGAATTTAAATGCACTTCGTGTAAAGTTTTGGGAACCAACTTTTATAGTACTGAACCGATTTTAATGAAACTCGTTTAATAAACTTTCAATGCCATTTCAATCAAATAATACATTGCAATTTGATAATCTGATGATGTATTTGTTTTAACGTCCAAAGAATGATACTTAATTACCGCTTAGTATTACGTGGTAGGTACGTCCTTATAGGCAGATAGTGATAAACAATTTTTGAAATCGGTTGAAAAACAGATCTTAACGGTGAATTTTTTTCGTATTGGCAATAAATTTAATTTCGTCTGCTACATATGATTAAAGTTCATTTTTGAATAAGTAGGTGGATACTTCATATTTATTTCACTCCGCCGTGTCCTCGCTATTCTGACATGCTGGGAATATTCAGTGCTCTTTAGTGGAATTAAATACGGAGAATTGTTTGAATCCGTACAACATACGTATTAATAACGTAATTGAATGCAATAATGGTCAAGTTAACAACGTTTTGTAATTTATTTTTTTTTCAAATTAATTCTTGTTTTCTTTCACAATAAGTCCTCTACTAATTTGGGATTAGAACGAAATTGGATTGTAGTAAGCAAAAATATGCAATATATAAATAAAATTACCAAACTTATTTATGGTTTAACTTATAAACATGTGAAGAAAAGACGAGAAGTAGAAAGGGGAAGTTTTATACTTATGTGTGTGAGTAGTTATGTTTGTATTTTTTTACACAAATCTACTGGACCGACTGGACTAATCTAATTTCTTCATCATTAGAAAGCTGCAACTTCACTGAGTGACATAGGCGACATACAACACGGGCGAAGCCAATTCGATAGTCTAGTCAAATAATATATATATTTTACACCTTTATCAAGACCTATCTTAACGCTCATAACGAAGACGAGGAATTTCGGTTCTATTTTAAATATTTTTAATATCCTTTGTCAATAAATGAACTTTTTTCTCAGTGCCAAGTGCTCCTGTCCACCCACCTCCGTCAGCGTCGTCAAAGCACTTATGCGGAGTTTGCCGCAAGAACTTCTCATCATCGTCCGCTCTGCAGATCCACATGCGAACCCACACTGGGGACAAGCCATTCCGGTGCGCGGTCTGCCAGAAAGCATTCACAACCAAAGGAAATCTCAAGGTGATTCGTTTGTAATAAAATAATTAAGCTTAGTACTCTTATAATTGATTGTTCTTGTTCAATAAAAGCAGCTATGTAACATTAATTGCTTAAGTATTAAAATTTTATAAATTTTTACTTCTTTAAACAGTTATGATTTGAAAATTAAAATACCTAAGCCATCAATTAATTTATGTACGTATAATTATAATAGTAGATTTTTAAATAAATGGTTATCATGTGTAAATTAAACACGCTCCGTATTTAACTTATGTTTCAAAACACATCGTATACATTCTAGAATATGAATTTAATTTCTTCTATGCATAAATATTTTATTGAATTTGTAAATTTGTCATGGAATCGAAGAACAGTTCGTCACTAAACGTAGGCAATTTTATAAGAAAGCGACATCAGTATCATATTCTCATTAAACAAACATTCAAGAAGTTTTAACTTTTACAGCCATATTATTAGCCATACGATTAATAATTTATTCATATCAATATAGGTAGTACCGGGCAGGGCCCCCCATATTTTTTCGCCTTTTCAAAGATAACTTGGTGACACTGTACATGTAAAGCATTTTCTCGAAAGCATATTAACGGTATCGTTTGATAGGTGCACATGGGCACGCACATGTGGAGCGGCGGCGCGTCGCGGCGCGGGCGCCGCATGTCGCTGGAGCTGCCGCCGCGGCCGCTGCACGAGCCGCACGACCTGCTGCGGCGCCCGGACCTCTTCTACCCCTACCTGCCCGCGCCTTTCCTAAACGGCATGCAGCAGAAGGTAAGCCGATCATTTTTTACAACTTATGAATTTAGTTAAAGCAGAGTTGCTGCCTATTGGCAAATAATACGTAAGGTTAAAAATTAAATCGACCGTGCTTTAAATTCATAAAGACGGTGTACCCTCCACTATCGTATAATCATCTATGTTTCAAAGAGAAAACTAAAACTATGATGTTATTGTCCACAGCTGAATGAAATATCTGTCATACAACAGAGCGCTGGACAGAACGGCGTCGCTGGTAAATTCCCAGGCTTGCTCGGTTTCGGGGCATTCGGAGCCGGAAGGCCCGGCGCGGCTTCACCTCTGGAGAGGCCGCCGTCTTTGGAGAATGACGAGCGCCAAGCCGCTATGCGTGAACTTGCCGAAAGAGGTCGAGAGTTGGCTGAGCGCAGTCGGCAAATGCGCGAGGAGAGTGAGCACTACCGCTCCCCGCCGGCGCACGCGCCGCACCCCCCGCCGCCCGCGCAGCCCTCGCCGCCCGCGCCGCACCACCCACACTCGCACCCGCTAGCGTCGCTCCCGCCACCCGCCAGGACTGAAGGCCTCACCGTGTGAAACGATATCGCCGAGTCGATGTACCACTCGATTAAACCTATCAATTGACGATCGATCCGATAAGTCGTGCATCAGCCGCTGCAATGCCCGATCACATTCCAAATAATCGACTCAACGGGCTACGGTGAATCTCTTACTTGAAAATGGCCATTCACCATACCGAGTATTCTCAATTATGTACAAAGATTTGAAAGGAACTTGAGTACTCAAAGTGAAGGACTGATATAAAAATGATTTATAATAGCGTAAGGTAACACGCTAAGTGTATCGATGTATGTATCGAGTCGTTATTCCAAGTGTTATTACGCCTAGTATTACTATAAGTAACTTATATGCACGTGTACGGGCCTGGGGCAATCCGGGGCTCGTAAGAGTCCCACTATTATGTCATTACTCTGTGATAGTGCACATGAAGAGGCTGTGTCTTATGGACATAAGTATGGAAATGGTATCAGATATATTGGATACAGTCGAATGTGCTATAACATCAAAAGTAATTATAAATTATCCCAAAAATTAATTAAATTCATAAATCTATATACTATCTTAATAATTATGTAAATAAAATGTATAATATTTAGTTTCGTAAGTAAAATAGTTTAATTAATTATTATGCTATATCTATATTATGTCTCAACTGGAGTGCGATATGCATGATTTCTTTAATACCACATTCCAATGTGAAGAGATTCTTTAGTAAATTATTGAAATGTATCAAATGCTGATATATTGTCAAATTTCAAGTAGGCGGCAAACTATATATAAGAATCTTCTTTGGCAACGAAAAATATCTGTATAAGATTTTATTGATGAATGCATTATTTAAAGGAATGTATACCTTATTAACTTATTCTCGCTCTAAGTACTCAATATATTTACTATATTTAATTACGGTAACAGAGGTTAATGACATATTCATATCATGTAAATTAAAAAGTATTTGCATTTGAGGTCTACATAGATTTAAGTGTTTTAGAGTCATAGCTATATTGCTTTAGGATATTTCAACATATCTTTGTAAAAAATGTATGTTACTTATTTTCCATAATAATGAAAGTATGTACTTCACAGACTGACCGTTTATTTACGAAATTTTGTTTCCAAAAATGTGCATTTCAATGTTTGTAACTAAAAGCCGAACTGTAATACAATTATTTATACGTTTCATAGTGATGTGTTTCGTACTTCTAAATAGATGTGTATAAATGTTGAGCTACATTATTTATATCGTCAAATCATGCATACACTCTTAGGAATAAATAAAGATTGTGAGGCGATAGGCCTCTACAACGATTTAGTTGTCTAGCATAAATTCTCATAGCACCTACAATTTAATTTTCATGTTGCGAATAGATATAGCGTAGCGTTAGCCATGAATATGAAGTGTCATGTCCATGTCAGTATAAATAATCAATTGTAAATTATTAAATGTTTATGTAAATGTCCAGAAAGTATTCAAATTATTTAAAAAATAATAATAACACTTATTACTTTTTTTTTTTGTTCTCCTTTTACCTTCTCCTTCGTTTTTATTTTGTTTTTGCTAATTCCTTTATTTAT
>NC_052102.1:5056263-5063860 GCF_012273895.1 Zerene cesonia | reverse complement strand
ATGTATGTATATGAAAACATTCTGTTGGTAAATTTTTCCTCTATTAGTGCTCTAATAAACTATAAACCTGCGATCTTTGAGTTAGCAATCGACACATGCTTTGATCTTGTTTCTGGATCTCTTTCAACAAATCTGCAGCTATAACGTTATCTCAATTGTTTGCTCTATGAATTGATTTTATATTGATGAGACAGCATTTTGTGAGGCATTTTATGCGAATAATGTGAGCTTAGTATATTGGTATTTGGTACACGTTAGCTATTTACAATTATAGGTTTCTGGTGTACCTTTAAGTATCCTAGATATATTAAATAAAGTTTATCTTGATTCTATCTGTAAATCACATTTTAAGTACTTGTTATTAAAAATCCTATGTAATTTAAGACATTTTGCCAACTTAAAAATTTGATATTATTTTTCTATATCTGATCTACAAGCTGGATAATGTGTATTTTTAGATTGAAATCGATTTAAGTGTGCAATTTAAATGTTATACATTATATTGTTTTATTAAATATAGGTATATTTTTTCATAGCAAACAGTTTAAAATACACATATTCGATTCCAGTTATTTAATAATTTGTTCCAAACAAAATATATACATCAGAGCCATCATGTATCTTAACATTTGGAACTATATGGCAATGAATAAGGAACGGTCAACGTGAATGCCCGCAAAACGGTTACGGTCCGTTTGTGCAGTACTGTTTGTTAAATTTACTCATTCATTCAATCAATGGCAATGGGTGCGGGCGTTGGTCGCACAATAATCGGTACGGGACAATTCCCCTCATTGTGTCCACTAGTCGCGTAATTACGTATGCGCACTTCCTATGCTCGACCCCGACCGTCACATCTGGTGACCGATTTTTTTACTCTTATGCCTCTCGTTTATTAGGATGCGCATCACAGCTAATTGTTGTTAACAGTCTAGATATTATGATACATATGCATGGGAACTGAATTCTATTAACACATACAATATAACTCTATTTCAATGTATTATTTGGGTTGTATTGTGCGTTACTGTCTTTCGTAATTAAATTACTCGCCCTTGCTATTTATCTGAATAAAACTACCCTCAATATGTGCCTCTAGAGATTAGGAAAGCTGAGGGATATTTCTAACATATATATACGCCTAGCGTGATCGAGTGATTCATGTTCAGTTGTGTGCTGTTTTCAATTTATTTTTACTTAGAGTGCACACTTGATCCCTAGGTCCCTAATCACGCTTTATAAGTAATTTCAATGTTGTACATGTGATTCTAAGTATTTTTTTTTCAAAATTGTATTAAGATAACGATTAAATAAAAATGATAAACTTGTCATTAAATTCATTGTATTCACGACTGCTTCAAAAGTTGGTATGTAATGAAAGGGTTGTAGCTAGTAGAACACAGACATTCAAATCCAAAATGGCCGCCACACAAAGTGGAGTAAATTTTTTAATTATTTACATTAGATGTTTTTATTTAGTTGTAGAAAATAACAAACAACGGCTGCACATAATTTCCAGTCCTGTGAGTCGTGAGAATGTTTGACCGCTTCATTTTTAACCCCATGCTCAAGTATTTGCTTGGTCACTACTCGCTACACGAGCATTTATTGATATAGGAAGGTTTCAAGTGTACTTTTGCATTGTTTGCAGAGTACAAGTACAATTTTCAAAGTAAAAATCATGTAACATAGCTGTAAATATTTAATAACTTATGCGTATCTATATACAGTTTACATTAAATATATGTTAATGTAAGTGATTGACGTTTTTTTCAGATAACTATAAAAATAGTACATGAAAATGAAAATACGAAAAAATTAATATCAAAATTTCGTGTTATGTCAGTTTTGTTTTACTGTTGAATCGTAATTTCGTAAATTATTGTAACACCGGCGTAGTAAGAGTTCTTAACATGATATCAGATGCAAATAGCTCACGCAAAGTGCGTGATCGTCTATCTTCCTATCTTCAAGGCTTTCACGCTGATCGTGGTTTGATTGCGGTCATTTGCTCGTCTCCCTAAACGCCAGCGAGAAGCTTTGACACGCCCGAGTATAAACAGCTAACGATACATTGGTTGTTCACGATTCTTACACATGTTATATTATGCCTATTGCGTGTTGTAGTGAAACCATTATGCCTTGTTTTACACGTAAAACTCCCGACTGCTAGTGTTCAATTAGTACAGTTATAATTCTAGCCTAATTAATTTTACGTTTGTAGCGCATGTTGTTCAAATGGTCCCTAGAGCTTTGAGTGTGTTTACTAAACATTTATTTATTAATTTTGATTACATCGAACTTAATACTAAACAATAACGTTTATATTCATCATTTATACGTAGGTTTATGGAATTACAGCATGTTAATTTGATTTTGAATAGTACATGTTGGTAAGAATTAATAAAGTACATCAAACTAAGAGACGTAAGTAGTAAATACCTATACGTGGGGGACACGAAATCGTGGTTTTTGCATGTACACCACTTAACACAGCATTGTTCTGTTTGCAATGGTAACTCGAGAGCTCTCCGCGACCCTGATTGGCATTCACTACACACGTCAATTCACCCCTTTTGCTCGATACTTAACTAGTAAGTTTGCACGCCTTGATTGCAAGCTTCAAGAAAATGCTAAACAACTTTTTAATTAGGGCAATAAAGATGATTTTATAACCTCCTTCATACTATTAAATGAAATTTTAGTACACATTAATTACATTTGCTTTTATAATTTGTTCGCCTACATTTCAGAAGTTTAAAGTTATTATATCGGTAATTACGGTGAGAGTATCATTTAGTTCCCGTCAAGTACACCTCTCCGAGATGCGCGGGGTCACAGAGGGCGTGCGTATTCGTCTACTTAGAAAGTTACAACCAAAACATTCGTCTGTCTAATTATAGACTGATTTAGCTTTACGTGTTGCTTTCAAAGCGTCTCGGAGGTGTTTCATAGTAACACTGGTACGTTACGGTTTAAAATGTTTTAACGTGTAATTATTCTAAATATTTGATATGATGTCTCGCTTAAGCGGTTATACTAACGCATATTAGCAAAAATGTGTGACCTAAACTGTGTACGAGGGTTGTTGTCTTTGTTATTGGTACACACATGGTATATTGCATCGTCTGTGGGATTTATTAGCACGAGCATGTGGAATTACGGGAAAATTGTTACGTACTTTATTAAGATTTAGTGCAGCTTTGGGCTTGCAAGCGCCGGTAGAGCGTTCCTTTGGGAAATAGTGTGGTATATAATAATTAAACTTTACTCCCTTGAATATATCGTGTCGATACAACTTATATGGGGCCATTGCATGCGACTTTATAATTGAGTAACCATTTATTCTGTTCGAATGTTATAATATTGAAATAATATTAGTAAAGAATCGCATAATTTTCCATAATAAATAGCAAAAATAGTTTATGAAGCGTTGCTCATAGCTAAAATTGTATTGCTTTCTAATGTTTGTATTTTTGTATGATGGTTTTGATGGCAGGTTGATAAAAACGTATAACTAACTGTTAACGGGTTCTTGTCGTGCGTCAACGATTTGCCTGTTCGTGAGCAATGATTATAAACACTTCCGATTGCGAAAGTTGATGAAGCTGTGATATAGCACTGTCAGCGGTCGTCACACTTCGGCGAGAAATCAGAGGAACATACGGCCAATATAAAAGCAAATATCCGAATTGGTATTCGCATTAGATGAACTATAACGTTAAATGTTTTTTTCACAATAGCAATGGGATTCTGATATGATATACGTATTTGTTATAGTATTTAATGGTCTTTACCACATAATTGGAATATAAATAAACGAAACGAATGTATATTCATTTCTGTTCTTAAAAAAATCCACAGCGTATTAAACTGTAAGGTATTACATAAGCTGTATTAAGTTATTATTTTTATAAAAATAAAAACTAGTCTAGACACTATTGTAACTTGATAAATCTATATTTGGTGTTCATGGAAACATGGAATACCTACATTGTTTAGGTCTGAGGTAAAGGAACAATAATATTATATATTTACTTATTTTTGATTCCATCGCTGTAGGTAGGTACTACGCTTAGTGATACCTTGACTCGACAAATGAATATAAATTTTATATTGATTCCCCGACTGTTTCCTTTGTTTTCTTATCAAAACACTTCCCGACAGAAAGTCAACTTCAATCTCAGGCTCGGAGAAAATTGCACTTCATTTGCGTGCAAGATGCTGCTTCCGAGGCGAATTGGACGTTCTCACGCTTCAGTCGTGTATCTTTACTACGCAATCCACAAAGCATTTAAAACACCGTACTGATTGATAGATTGGCATTCAAATATAATAGCGCCGACATTTTCTAATAGTAGAGAGTACTTTATGCATTCAAATCTTATGTTCTATACAGGTATATTCATGTTGTATTTTAGCCTGTCATCGTAGCTTTCAAATCTGAATTAAGTGTAGTCATTTACGATCCTGGACGTCATTGAGGAACAACAGGACGTATAATAAAATACGAGACCATGCATAGAATCGTGTTTAATCGCCGACGCTAGAGATGCAATTCGGATAGCGCTCGGCCTATGTTTGACAGAGAAAGAATGCACGTGCTGGATACCGGCTGACGATGCAGCTTTTGATATCATAATTAAGCTGTGATGGCCTAATGGATGATGGCGAGGGGATAATGTTTATCTTACGGCTATAAATGAATATAATGATATATTCAGTTAATGACCGTCCTTTCTTATATTGTACCGATACGCAATTTCTTAAACCTTTATTAGTATCACAATAAATTATCTTCTATATAACATTTTAAGTACGATAATTTATCATTTAATTTCTTATGTATTTTTTATAATTGACAATCCATTAATCTTTAGGTTTACATAATAAAATGTAACCTTATCGATATTACGATGAATTCAATTTGAAATTTACATTTTATTTTTATAACTTCAAAGCGCTGTGATAACTCACTCATCGCTGTGAATGATACATTTTAAAAAATAACTGCACTGTTTCAAGCGGATGCACGTGTGCGATGATTCCAGCTCCCTTATTTTGCCGGCTTTTTGTTCCCGACAATTATGCGTATAGCTCTAACTTAGAACCACGCCCGCACATCTCCATAATAAAAGGAGAAAGAAATCATCTTTTGTTTTACGTAATCTTGATATGACAAGAATAATAGCAAAACGCGTAAAAAATTATAAAATGAAATCTCGATTGCTATCTTTATTTATTCTTAGAAATGGTACTGTGGGATCTGTTCCTCTTTTATTAGCTTGCCTTTGGAGCTTTGTCGAAATATTTACGCACCATATTGAATGTGAAATTCCAAACAATGAGAGCGGTAGGGCCGGCCGGCGCATATGCGCGCCACACGTGCGCCATGCTCATAGATTACTTCGGATTGAATAAACAGACAAGTCATGGTTGTTTCATTCCTTTCCGCCTTTTCTATGACGATAATGCCTATATATGATTTGTAATTATCAAACACAATGTTTATCCCAGGGATAAAATTTATATATATATGTAGGTGTTTAAATTGTTACATTAAATAGGAATACAATGCAATAAGCCAATAAGGGCCCTAAATAATTTTGAACCGTGAAATTAAACAAAATAAGTGTGTTGCATTTTAAATATACTTATTCTTTCTATTGTTATCAGTCAAATGACACAAGATATTAAAAATTTTATATTGTTTGGCTTCTTGCCCTTGCCTATCTTTATTACATTAAATTTGGTGTTATACAGATAGGCAAGTTCAATATGTGAATAGCTACTTTAAGATGGAACCAATGAAAACTCTCACTTCTTCACTTCCTTAACCATATACAAAACTAAGTTTTATATATAAATATATTCTGCCAAATAGATGTACATTGGTATTCATACGGTATGTACACTGCATTAATACCAACGGTTCTTCATCGTTAGTTCAATACAACTTGTAAGTCTGGTAATTCAAATTATAATAGAGAGTACAAATAGAGCTTTACATGAGAATAGTTTAAATTTGAATAAATTATCAGTAAAATCAAACAGAGGAAAGACAACAATGTTTGTTTGTTGTGCATTTTTAAGTTAAAATTATGCTATGTTAGTAAACATGTTACGTCGTCTAAGTTTTAAATATAAATAAATATAATTATATTTAAATTTAAATAATAGTAATAATATACACAAATAAGGCTTTTCAGCAGCGCAATATCGGATCAATACTCGTTTTTAATTTATTGATAATTGCTATTAGTCAACTTTTATCCGACGCTTGAATTGTTCCATAGTTCAGAATTGTTCAAATGACGTGTGTTTTTTTTATGTATTTGAAGTTATTCGTTTAAATGTGAAGCAGACGTTAACAGCAGAGTGCTATGTTATACGAGGTCGGTGGATATCGATCGAGACGCTCGTCGGCACGCGAGCTGAATATCGCGTTATATTCTGAAATGAGGTACTTATCCTGAAAGAAAATATCGCTTAAAGGCTTTATTTAAAAATAATAGCTCGATCTATGGAACTTTTAAGGGCGTCACATAATCTCAAAACGCTGGAGCAATTTTAAAGTAACTCTAGATGAAGCCAAAATAAAACTTTATTTGAATTGCACGGGCTTCAAGAGGTATTTGAACTTTAGTATGATAGGTTTGAATTAACCTTTTAATCGGTTTACGTTGAGTTAATTTAAAAGTTTGTTTTCCGTACTATTTAGTCATACACGTAGTTTTTGAATAGTTATATGCATAAATAATAATTGTTGCAATTGATTACTGTTTTGATATTTAATTCTACTGTAGGTACAATAATTACTTTGTATGGTCATTTACTGGAGATACAAAATTGGTTATTCTTGTGAACATGTGTGTGATTTAAATAATATAGTCAATGCTAGCAATAAAAACATATTTTCACCTTGCATTAAATGGTTGTAGTTTAATAAATTTTGCAATATGAATTTTTGGTCGGCACTTTTAATGACAGCGATCGGCTACCGGAAGGATGCTTGGTGACAGTAACACATAAATTTAATAATATAATGCGCATACAAGGTACAATTACGGGGTAATTGTAAATTTTGAAATAATGATAATTTGTATTTAACAGTTCTTCACAATACATCTTGAGAGCTCATTGTACAAATTTGTCAAATTTAATTATTTGTGATAAAAGATTTATAAATGCACTTACGGTTATAACTTACGGGTACTATATTACTATATTATAAGTAGTAATGTAGTACCTATCAAATTAGTAAGTTTAATATGTTTGATTCGTTCTATCAATTATAAGTTTCAATTTATAAGTTTAAACTTTGTTGAGTTCGGTGTTTTGAATGTGCAGTAATTCATGGGCATTACTTACATAACGTTATTATTATGACATTAAATGAAAATTATATTTTATAGGAAAATACGCATTGCTCACGTTATTTCATTTAAGCGCTGATTCGCGTGATTACAGTGTTGGATTTAGTTTCGTGCACCCATGGACCGACTAATTAATAATAATAAATAATAATAATAAAAATACTTTATTGTACACAAAGAAAGAACAATACAATAGACATAATATAAAAAGATAGGTACAG